>NW_017670461.1:467921-487524 GCF_001879085.1 Nicotiana attenuata | reverse complement strand
GTTACCTTCACTCATTTTCTAAAAAGGCTACTAAATACCCTGCATACCCTCTTCTTTCAAACACACGAACACAAGGAACAAAACACTTGAGTTCAGAACACACACCTCACTAAAAACTCTCTCTCTTTTCTCTGTTACTACTTGTGTTGCTGCCTTGTCTAGCCGGCTGAAAGCCAAGGCTAGGCTGTGGGGAATTTGCTTACTTTTCTTTCTGCATTTGCTCCTTTACTGGTATGTTCTAATTAATTTTCCAGCATCAACAACAACATGTTTCCTTACTATTTCCCTCACTCTTGCCTGTTTCCTGCTTGTGTTTAATCAAGTTCCATTACTGAGCATACTGTAATCTGCCCTTTTCTCTTCTGAATTACTGCTTTCTTATGTACGAACTCTGTCAGTCACTTATTATGACTTTTGAACCCCAAACCCCCATATCCCCTATGTGTTTGTATTCCTTGGTTGGTTTGGGGGCATGTCAGCATTAGACATTGCTGTGCATGATCCCAAACCTGACCCCTCCTTAGGGTCATATGCTTCATATCCCCTCTATGTGTTATGTTCTCAAGCTGGTATATGGGCATGCCAGCACCATCTATTGCTGTACATGCCCAAACCTGGCCCCTTCCTAAGGTCATATACTCCCTGCAATGAATTCCCAAACCCCTGACCCCTTTGTATGAAAGTGCTGATTCTGTGTAATGTTAGCTGTACTACTACTATTTTCCAATCACCCTTACCCCTCTCTATTCTCCACTCAGTTTTAAATCTCTGTTCCTGCACTTCCACTATATTCGTAGATTTAAGTTCTGCCCCTCTTGTGTGAGACTTGCCTTGGGACCCATGAGCTCCCTCTGAACTTGGACACATAAGGGCTGGCCCTCCCACACCGCACTCATCTCTATCTGGTTATGCAAACTTGGGTGCAAGCACTGCCCGGGGTCCCTTGAGACCTTTAGGGAACTTTGACACACCCAGGTCTGAGAAAGGCTTTGAAACAAGTTGGCCTTTGAGGTGTTTTGTTCCCTAACTCAGAGAGGAAGTCAAAATCAGGCTTCCTATGGTTGTAACTTCTTCTTTTTTTTTTACATTTTTTTTGATGTAATTCATTATTTTGGTCTGTAATAATTTGTAATAAATATTTGGGGTTGGTTAGTGAAAAAGGACTGGGTAATTGTGCATGCTTAACTACTAGAATTAGGACCTGTTTTTTTTGTATGATTAACTCAGTATTTAGATAATATGCCTATAGGACTTGTCTTTAAAGTTTGCATGTTTAACTCTGCATTTAGAGAACATGTCTATAGGACCTGTTTTAAATTCTGCATTTAGACAACATGCCTATAGGATTTGTCTTAAGTTCTGCATGTTTATTACCACACTTAGACACCATGTTCTTAGGATCCGACATCTAAAATCAGTACCTTTTCATAGAAATCATGCCTATAGGAATTTCAAGTAAATCCTGCCTGCTTCATTTCACGTTCAACTAGCTATCATGTCTATAGAAATTAAAATCAGCAATAATAGATATCATGTCTATAGGATTTAAAATCAGCAATAATAGATGTCATCGTCTGAAACCAGTCTAGTCTAAACCTAGGACCTCCTCCTCCTCTTTCTTTTCCTTTAAATATTTATAGAATTGTAACTTCTTTTCAAATCAGCCCTTTGATGATTGCTTTGCAAACTCTGTTTTACTTTCATCACTTCCAAACACTTGTGTATTAAAATCCCCTCTTATTTGAGCCTTATTTGTTTACTTGTTAATTGCACAAATTCACAAAGAACTATCTGGCCAGGAACCACACTAGTGGATCCTGAGGGGTGCCTAACACCTTCCCTCGGGATAATTTCAAGCCCTTACCCTATCTCTGGTTATCAAACAAACTTAGAAGTGAACCTTATAGGTGTCCTAATGCACCTTAAATCATTAGGTGGCGACTCTTCAAATGCAAAACCCAGTTCCCGAAAGGAATGAGTTGTCCTATACCCAAAATGTTATAAACCCGATTTTTTGATGCAAAGAGGGAAAAAGGGGGCGCGACAGCATGTCGACTTTGCTGGGGATTTTTAGGCTTCTACCATTGCAGATGGTTCTTGTGGATTTGTACCTCTCTCTATGTGCAATTATTTGTTTAATTCCTTTGAGCATTTAATTTCTCCTTTTAAAGACGAAACTGACATATCTTCCTTGTTTTCTTTTCTTTATTGCTTTACATTTATGAAACTGCTATATTTATCGCTTTCTTAATGAGCAAATACATGTCAACATGCTTTTTAATTATTGCACAATCATGCTCAACATCATATTCCACTCGTGCCAAAACAAATACTATAGCAACGCTTATAATGAGTGGTTGCGCTCTTCCTATATCATTACCCCCTAAATTCGGAAAGGCATATTTGCGGTAAAACTAGTCGATCAGCGGTGCAGTCGACAGTTCCGAGCCTTCCCCCTCGAGTTGTCCGCTCAAGGGTACCAGTCTAAAACCCCATAGAAACCTTACTCTATTTAAACTGTGCATGCATCATGGTCAAACCTAGCCGGGTCAGTTATGTTGTCCACATAATGATCCTTTAAGATAGCCTTGTCCAAAAGTCCACTAGGTTGCCCTAAACCCAAATGGACATCATCACGTTCTGTGCATTTATTTGGAGAACTAAATGCTTCATGCTAATTGTTGATATTAAATAGTCGAGTCTGGTGGGGGTAGGGTCTAACCTTTCTGTTTTGAAGATAATGCGACACGAAGTCCCTAGATTCGGCATGGTCAGCAACATCCACCCAAGACTGCTAAGCTGGTGGAAAGATCTTCACTCTAGTGATCAGACTCTCGTCAGAAAGTATCTGGGAAACCTATCTAGCCAGGGCCTACCTATTGCTGGGACTTCGCGAGTTGGGAAAGCTGTTCGACGGTGCTAAGGATGCCGAATCTGGGGAAGGTCCTTCTGGGACCAAGTAGATAGGAGTTTTTCTTTTCGCTTTATAAAATGTAATAAGGCCAATGGCCATTAGTGATTTTCATTTCCTGTTTATTTAGTGTCAATTTAGGGATTCGTCTATTTTTATCAATAAAATGAGGCTTGTTTATTTATAAATAATTGAGTGTAAATAGAGATTAAATATAAATGTTAGTTAAGATTTAAAATTATAATGATCAATTCATATATAGGAATAGGACTAGTAGTACTAATAGGATAAAGAGTGACATAATGATTACCCATAACTACGGCCACCAAACTAATATCCTTTGGTGATGAGTGAGAATCATAGACATCGCTGGCCTGCTTTCTGCTTTTGAAAATTGGAAGGATGAAATGAATTGAACAGATACAAAAGTGTGAGTAATTTCACCGTTAAATTTTATGCAACACTATGTTTTACTTTGTTCTAAAAACTATAATACATTTTTAGTTTTAAAAATAATTTAATTTTAAATTCTTATTTATCCTTAGTGACATAATTTTAAAGTCACAAAAAATTATATGGCATTCTTTAGATCATAAGTTTTTTTAACTATCATAAATTTTGTGTTCAAATCAAGCAGGTTAGACAAAAAATGAAATGAGAGTACTTATATTTTGCTTATAGTAATACATAAAAATTTTACTAACGATACATCAACTGTTGAAGTATGACCCATCATTCTTTATTTTTTTATTTTTTTAATTCCTCAAAGTGTTTTTCAAATATTCTCCCTCCGTACGCATGTCAAAGTAATAAAATTTTCTTTATGCCGAATCTAAGTGGGCGTTTGTACATAAGAATTGTAAAATTCCGAAAAAGTGAAAAATTTATTCAAGTGATAATAGTACTTTGAAAATTAAAGTTGTATTTAGACATGCAAACAAATGATTCCGAAAAAAGTGAAAAAATTTCTTATCGCCAATCAGGCCCTAATAGTGTGTGACATTCAAATCAAAAGTTAAATATATATTTCTTCATTTTCGTCAAATGTCATAAATTTTACAGTACCTTAATAAAAAATGTCAAGAAAATATTTATCATCATTAGTGCACTTTCTTTAGAAGGTTATGTGCACTTAGTAGGCGTTTGGACATAAGAATTGTAAAATTCCAAAAAATTGCGAAAATATTTTTCAAGTGAAAATGACATTTGAAATTTAGATTTGTATTTGGACATAAATTTCAGTTTGGGTTATTTTTGATGTTTTGTGAGTGATTTGAGTGAAAATTTTGAAAAACAACTTTTCGATTTTTCAAATTTTCGAAAATTTCCAAAATGCATCTTCAAGTGAAAATTGAAAATTTTATGAACAAATGCTGATTTCGAAAAAAAGTGAAACTTTTTTTGGGGAAAAAAAAAACTATTTATGTCAAAACGGGCTCTTAGTATCGGAAGCTGCAAATCAACCTGAAACACCAAACTGTTAATTTTTTTTTATTAGCCAAAGAATTAAAAGAACAAAAGCTTAAAGATAGTCTTCTTGTAGAAAGAACAACTTAAAACAGAAAGAAAGCAACAAAATATGTAAATCATCTCCATAAGAATATATCCCAAGATTGTACATTGGTTCACTAAACAACAAGAGATAAAAGAAAGAAAGTACTATACATCTAAGTACAATTCTAGCTTTGTGAGCCCCGAGAAGGATCAAATACCAAAAGCTCCCTTCTTCATAGTTCAAATTACCAAAGCATAATTCAGAAAATGTAAAAAATTTAAATGCTATTTGAAGAAACTTAACCAAAGTTCATAACAAAGGGAAATATTTGGCCAAAGAGCAATGACCTTGTATTTGATCATGATACTAATTACCTCTTCGAACTTAGACTTCTTGATAATGGACCTTTTACTTCACCCACAACCCAAGTCTCCTTTGCTATATCTGATGAAAATTTGTAGAAATCACTCCCATATCTCATCACCACTAAGTTCTTATTTTTCTTTTTAGTACTCTCTAAATCTTCCATTGCTGATTTTGCATTCTTTTCTTCTACATAATCATGCTCTTCTTCTTTTTCTTCTTCTTGTTTTTGCTCAAGCCAGCTTTTTGCAGGAGCAGAACGACAACGCATGAGCAAAAGTGCATTGGGTGGTGGTGCACATAAAGGAACATGATCATTAAATCCTGGATCCGCCTCTGCTTCATTATTACTATTATAATAAACCTTTTTTTTCTCTGTTTCCTCTGTATTCTGGTTTTCTTGCAAAACCATGAACCACTTAGAGAATACAGTTCTGGAGAAAGCTTCATTATCATTTTCATGCAACTCTTCATCTTCTTCTTCCTCATCATCAGAAGTGATAATATCAGTTGCTGCTGCAGAAAATGAACCAAAGCACCTAAAATCAAACCTTACATTACGCAAACAAGTCAAGAATTGCATTACATCCTTTTTAATTCCAAGTGAATCAATCCAAGCAGGTTTATGTTTTTTGATATGTAGCTTCTCAATCTCTTCCATAACTGACTGCCAATTCTTGCATGATTTGGGTTTATGCCGCCTTACTTTAATCTGCCCAGCACATGTAACTTTTGGAGAAGTTGGCTCTGAAATCTCACTTCTCTTTGATTTGGCCCATAGCATAGGACTTGCTTGGCCAGCTGCTGGCCCAATACCTCTGGTGCTACATCTCTTTAAATGGTGTTGATGATGGTGACTTGCTGGACTTGGCATAAGTGTTAGATGAGCTCTAGAAGGAAAACAGACTAATAGATCTGTTGAAGGAACTTCTTTACACTTTCTACCTTTCATTGTGTTAATTTGTAGTATAACTTTCTTTCTTCTTCTTGACCCTTCTTTAAGCTTCTTTGATTTCAGATGTTGAGATTTGATGAATCTTAAGGATGTTTAATATCTATTGAAATTGTGTTTGGAAGAGTGAGTTTTAAAAGAAAAGTAAAGGCAAAGGCAGTGGACAGCTAGCTTTCTTTTGTTACTTTTTTGTTTATTGCTTCCATCTTTACCATATGTTATATGGTGCATTTTTATAACAATCATTTTGCTTTGTTTTGAAATGGGTCACAAAGTGTGATCTTCCCTTCTTTTCTTTCTTAGCCTTTACTTTCCCCCCAACTCCTTGCCAAACAGAGCAGTATACTTAATTCAAATTAGGGCCACAAATAAAAAAATAAAGGGTTAAAGAAGGAAAAAAGGTTGAAATATGAGCTCTGTTTCATCATCTAATCATAGCCAAGTTAGGCAAGGCTCATGTCGTAGTTTTTTTCCCCACAAATTGTCCCACCCAAACTACCAAACTACCAAACTCATCGCTTTGAGTAACTCTACCATACCATCTACAGTATTTAATTTCATGGTGGATAGGAATTAGCTATAATATTGCTAGATGATTTTGATGACTGCATACTTTTTGTTGTTATATGAATTTCTTCATTTTTAAAAAAATGAATCGCTGGGTGACTAGGACAGGGAAAGGGAAGGATGGGTAATGAAAGATCAAAAGAATAATAGGACGTATAAAGCGGAGAACATGCCATTATGAGAACAGAATTATAATTGATGGGCACTAGCATGACATTTTACTTGAAGATTTGACTTTGAGTCCTTCATTGAAGATGGTATCATAAATAAAAGCAAGAAAAATAAGAGATAATTAGTGTTAAAAGTAAATCGATATTGGGTCTAACTCCATTCTAAAAGCTAAAACAATCATGTGAAAATTGCCCAATTGAGAGAATAATTTATTTCCTCAAACAATGTGGGAAGATATAACATATCTTTACATGCGGAACATGGGAGCGCAATAATAAGGATTATTCTGGGTCTAACTCAATTTCAAAGAGTCCGGAATCTAAATGTGATCTTTTTGAATTCAAGAGACAGAAATAAGTGAAGAAAAAACTTAGTGATCAAACTATATAAAACGCGGTTTTAAAGCGCGCTTTACTTTAACGTTTGGACGTTAAGGTAAAGCGCGTTTTAAAACCACATTTTATTAAAACGCTGTTATGAAATGCGCTTTACCTGAAGCTGATAAGACGTTCATCTAAAACGTGGTTTGTTAAAGCGCTATATATAAAACGCTTTAATAAACCACGCTTTTCATCTTCAAATACCCGTCCCCTTCCTTTCCCCCACGTTCAAACCGGAATCTATCCCCCCCCCCTCCTTTTAAAATTCGAACCAGCGGTCCCCCTTCCCCCTCCCCCATTAACGAGATGAAAAATACGAGTGGACCCCACCGTCCCATAAAAAGTAAAGAGTGTTGGTCCCACATCCTAGCTAAGGCCTTCTCTCGTTGTGGTTGCTCGTTTCAGACTAAATCTTCATTTCTCTAACTTTACCAAAAACATAAATCGAGGTTATTCCGTATTTAGTTTTATCGAATCTCGTAATAAAAATACATATTAGTTGTTTTACATGTGTTCCTATGTTTTTTTTTTTTTTTTTTTTTTTTTGCGATTAAACTGGTATGTTATTTTTATCCGAACTTAGATAATGGTGTGCTAAAAAATAAGTTTCAATTGAGAAATCATTATTATTTGTTAAAAAAAATGTTAATAAGTTTCTTTTTACTGTTGTATATGTATTTTTCGTGAATGTTCTGTGATTAAAATGTATTTGTTATTTTTATCCGGTTTATATTATTTATTTGCTTAAAGACTAGTAATATGGTGCCCTTTTAGGGTAGTAAAATGTAGTGCCTTTTAGCGTAGTAAAATGTAGTGCCTTTTAGCGTAGTATCCCTGTAGTTTAAGTATCTCATATACTCAAAAATACGTCAAAATAACTGATAGATCAAACACAAACTCTGTCCAATTATAGTCAACGATCGTAACAAAATAACATGAGAAAAGAATAATATTTTTCGGATATATTGGTGCTACTGGCCCGCAAATATCAAGTCTGGAACCCATATGAGAATATTTAATAATTAAATATTGTATAATAATAAAAATTAATTATTTAATTTACAAACAAACATATAAAATTATAAAACTAACATGTAAAATAATAAAACTAACACATACAAGAATTCAGGATATCTTGGTGCTACTAAGCCCCAAATATCGATTGTGGAACCCATATGTGAATACTTAATAATCAAAATATTGTATAATTATAAAGATTTTGCTTATTTAATTTACAAAAAAACATATAAAATTATAAAACTAACATGTAAAATAAGAAACATACAAGAATTCAGGATATGTTGCTGCTACAGGGCCTCAAATATCAATCCTGGAATCCATATGTGAATATATTAATAATTAAATATTATATAATTATACAAAACTAATTATTTAATTTACAAACAAACATATAAAATTAAAAAACTAACATGTAATTAATGTTGTTTAATTTACAGTAGACGACATGGAGGTGCCGCCTATTCATCCCGGACCTTCTAGCGATGAGCTACTGTCGTTAGAGGGAGATCATAGGTCCAGCCACATATGGGAGGGAGAGTTACTGGCCCAGACTCTCTGCGTCAGGAGAGTGGACGACATGTGGGACTTTTTGAAGGGCAAAGTTCTCCATCCCCGTGTAGTCAGACGCCTGGAGGGGTTAAACTTAGTTAATGATAATATCTCTAGATATAGAACTTGACAACACGAACAACATAGGATAAAGTCAGAGGGAGATTGAAAGTAATACACATTTAATATTCCAAAAGGTATGGGCAATAATGGAGGAATAACTAGCAATAAATAACAATAAATGACATTTAAGTAAATAGGGAGAACGATTCACCCAATAATGAATGAGATAGATGATTGTTCCTCCTGACAATGATGAGTGACAGACAAATCCTAGAATGTTTGAACTATTCTTGGATCTGATAGAAAAGTATGGAATAATGTGAATAAGAATATTGATGAAAAGGTAAAGTTTGTATCTTTGCTGGAGAGAGATTCTTCTTCTGAAAAATATTTTTATCAAGTGAATATTACCTTTCCTATCACCTTATCTCTTTTTCTATTTATAGAAGACATATCCCTAGCAAACCCTAAGGGGTCATTTGGTTGCCGGTTAGAGTTTTGCAGGTATTAGTTTTACATGTATTAATTATGCAGGTATTAGTTATGTATGTATTAGTTATGCAGGAATAAGTAATGCAGGGATTAGTTATGCAGGGAAAAGTTACGCAAGGTTGAGTTATTTTGAGATTAGTTATGTCTCACGACCCCGGTTCGCTCCTCCGTGAACCACTGTGACGGCACATACTCCCTACGACTAGGTAAGCCTAAAATGCGGAAAATAAACCAAATTGCGGAAGAAAACAAGTAAAACAGAATAGTGTAATGAAACAACGTTTAAACGTGCCGCTCGGCATACACAACATTTCTCTCAAAACCAATACAAGTCTCCCAAAACCCAGAAACCCATGAATCACAAGCTAAGAATACTACATAGTGCTCTAACTCCAGAATGTCTAAAACAAAGTAAATACAGAAGGGTTGTAACCACAGGAGAGAATACAGAGAGATTCTTCGGTCTGCGGACGCGGCAGATATACCTCGAAGTCTCCGAAAGATCGCCTCGCCTCAAGGATGGTAAGTCTGAGCAGAGGTACCTGGATCTGCACATGAAAAACATGCGCAGGAAGGGTATGAGTACACCACAGCGGTACTCAGTAAGTGCCAAGCCTAACCTCGGTCGAGTAGTGACGAGGAAGGTCAGGGCCCTACTGAGATTAAATAAAATATAAAGTCCGACAGTGTAGAACAGAGAAGTATAAATGAGTACAGCAGTAAGAGTAACACAGGACATAAAGGATAACGACAACTGAAACAGAAAACAAGAAATCACGGTAAACAAATACAGCTCAACGCAGAAGTAACAGTCGTGGGATCTCCCAGGATACCGTCCTGTAGTCCCCAAATATAAATATCCAGTGGATCTTCCGGGTGCAGTCCCGTAGTCCAACTCATAAATACACGGAGATCTACCGGAATACCACATCCGTAGTCCCAAATATAAATACTCAATACTGGGGGAATCTACCGGGTGCAATCCCGTAGTTCCAATGTAAAAGTGCAGGGGGATCTCCCGGAATGCAATTCCGTAGTCCCAAAGTAAATACACAGTACCAACGAGAACTCAACTCAATCAAATTTCACACCAAGGTAAAGCAGGTATTACAAACCTAGCATGTTGCACATAATTCAAGTAGGGCAGTAGGACAAATAAGCAGTTAAATCAATTAGACATGCTTCCCTAAGCTAACAACAGGCTTAACTTGCGAGTAATGTAAACAGGAGAGGAAAACACAATTCTAAGTACTTAATGGAAATCGGATTTTTTAACAATTAGCACAAGTACGCACTCGTCACCTTACGTACAAGGCATTTCAATTAACAAATATACCAATCCTAAGGGGAAAGGTCCCCCACACAAGGTTAGGCAAGCCATTTACCTCGAACCAGCTCAAATCAATCCGAAACCACGTTCTTGCCACGAGTATTCGACTCCAAATGGCCCAAATCTATTCAATTCAATTGCATAATATAAATAATACTTCAAGTAGCTAATTCTACAAATAAATTCTAAGCTAATGCACGAAATTAGGTGAAATGACCAAAAAGCCCCTCGGCCCACGGCTCGGAATTGGGTAAAATTTACATTTCCAGAATCCTCACACTCTCACGAGTTCAGTCATACCAAAAGTATCAAAATCGGACCTCAATTGGTCCCTCAAATCATCACTCAAAGGCCTCTAATTAGTCAAGCCCTAACCCATAAACTACCACTAATTTTCCTTAATTTTTCATGCTTAGGATGATAAAAATCACTATAATAACGAGTTTAGGTTCCAAGAATCTTACCTCTTCGAAGTTCTCTTGAATCCCCTCTCAAAAATCTCCCCAAAAGCTCACTTCTCGGATGAAAATGGTGAAAGAATAGCTCAAAATCGCGAAGGCAACTATTTATATGTTCTGCCCAGCAATCCCACATCTGCGGTCCAAAAATCGCATCCGCGATACCACTTCTGCGGTTGGAGAACCGCTTCTGCGGTTCTCACTTAAAACCTCCCCGCCGCACCTGCGACCCAGAATCCGCATCTGCGGTCACGGAGGTGCGGTACTTATGCCGCTTCTGCGGTTCCTGGCCCCTTCCTCATCTGCCACTTCTGCGGCTGGTTTCCGCATCTGCGGTGGTCGCACCTGCGGCCTCTACATCGCAGATGCGGTTATGACAGCAGTTGTAGCTTCAGCTGCAACTCCAAACTCCAAATCCTTCCGTCAACCATCCGAAATCATCCCGAGGCCCCCGGGACCTCAACCAAAAGCACAAACAAGTCTAATATCACTGCCCAAACTTGTAACAATCCTTAAAATACCTAAGACAACATCGAAACCTTGAATTAACCATGGATTCAAGCCTAAGAACTCCAAAATTCTCAAAATACGCTTTCGATCAAAAAGTCTATCAAACCTCGTCCGAATGACCTGAAATTTTGCACACACGTCACATTCAACACTACGGAGCTACTCCAACTTCCGGAATTCCATTCCGACCCTCGGATCAAAATCTCACTATCGAACCGAAAACTTCAAAATTTGATCTGTCAGCATTTCAAGCCTAAATTAGCTACGGACCTCCAAAACACAATCCGATCACGCCCTTAAGCCCGAAATCACCCAACAGAGCTAACGGAACCATCGGAATCCCATTCCGAGGCCGTCTTCACACTGTTCTGACTACGGTCAAATTTTTAACACTTAAGCTCTCATTTAGGGACTAAGTGTCCCAAAACTCTCCGAACTCAAAACCGAACATCCCGGCAATTCAAAATAGTAGAAATAAGTACGGAGAAAGTAGTTAATAGGGGATCAGAGCGTAAATTCTAAAAACGACCGGCCGGGTCGTTACATCCTTCCACACTTAAACATTCGTTTGTCCTCGAACGAGCATAGAGACATACCTGAAGTAGTGAAAAGAAGAGGATAACGGCTGCGCATATCTTGCTCGGTCTCCCAGGTCGCCTCCTCGACCGGCTGACCCCGCCACTGAACCTTCACTGATGCAATATTCTTTGACCTCAGCTTTCTAACCTGCCTGTCCAATATTGCCACTGGCTCCTCAACATAAGATAGATCCTTGTCCAGCTGGACGAAAATAAAATCCAACACGTGTGACTGATCACCGTGATACCTCCGGAGCATCGAGACATGAAATACCGGATGAACTCCTGCCAAGCTGGGAGGTAAGGCAAGCTCGTAAGCAACCTCCCCAACACGCCTCAAAATCTCGAAAGGGCCAATAAACCTCGGACTTAGCTTCCCTTTCTTCCCAAATCTCATAACGCCCTTCATAGGCGAAACCCGAAGCAGAACCCGCTCTCCAACCATGTAGGAAACATCACGAACTTTCCGGTCCGCATAACTCTTCTATCTGGACTGGGCTGTACGGAGTCTATCCTGAATCACCTTAACCTTCTCCAAGGCATCCTGTACCAAGTCTGTGCCCAATAATCTAGCCTCACCCGGCTCGAACCAACCCACCGGAGATCTACACCGCCTACCATATAAAGCCTCATACGGTGCCATCTGAATGCTGGACTGATAGCTGTTGTTGTAGGCAAACTCCGCCAATGGCAAGAACTGATCCCAAGACCCTCCAAAATCGATCACACACGCACGGAGCATATCCTCAAGAATCTGAATAGTGCGCTCGGACTGTCTGTCCGTCTGGGGGTTAAATGCTGTGCTCAACTCCACCCGAGTACCCAACTCATGCTGTACGGCTCTCCAGAATCGCAATGTGAACTGAGTACCTCTGTCTGAAATGATAGAAACTGGAATACCATGCAGACGGACAATCTCCCGGATATAAATTTCCGCCAACCACTTCGAGGAATAGGTAGTACACACAGGAATGAAATGCGCGGACTTGGTCAGCCGCTCCACAATAAACCAAATGGCATCGAATTTTCTCAAAGTCCGTGGGAGCCCAGATACGAAGTCCATGGTGATCCGCTCCCACTTCCACTCCGGAATCTCTATCTGCAGAAGCAATCCACCCGACCTCTGATGCTCATACTTTACCTGCTGACAATTTAGGCACCGAGCTACAAATCCAACTATATCTTTCTTCATCCGCCTCCACCACTAGTGCTGCCTCAAATCCTGATACATCTTTGCGGTACCCGGATGAATGAAATACCGCAAACTATGGGCCTCCTCTAGAATCAACTCCCGAAGCCCATCAAGATTGGGTACACAAACTCGACCCTGCATCCTCAATACCCCGTCATCACCAATAGTCACATCTCGAGCATCACCATGCAACACTTTGTCCTTGAGGACTCATCAAACTGACGCTCCCGGATACGATCAAACAAGGAAGACCGAGAGATCACGCAAGCTAGAACCCTACTAGGCTCCGAAAGGTCCAACCTCACAAACTGGCTGGCTAAGGCCTGAACATCCATCGCCATGGGCCTCTCTGCTACTGGTAAATAAGCCAAACTCCCCAAACTCTCTGCCCGGCGGCTCAAAGCATTACCCACCACATTGGCCTTTCCCGGGTGATACAAGATAGTGATATCATAATTCTTCAGCAGCTCTAGCCATCTCCTCTGACGCAAATTAAGGTCCTTCTACTTGAACAGATGCTGCAAAGTCCGGTGATCAGTATAAATCTCACAAGGCACACCGTAAAAATAATAACGCCAGATCTTCAAGGCGTGATCAATAGCAGCTAACTCAAGATCATGGACAGGATAATTCTTCTCATGTATCTTCAACTGTCTGGACGCGTAGGCAATCACCCTACCGTCCTGCATCAATACCGCTCCAAGGCCAACTCTCGAGGCATCACAATAGACAGTATAAGACCCCGAACCCATAGGAAATATCAAAACTGGAGCTGTNAAAACACACAAGCACCCTGTAACTGGTCAAACAGGTCATCAATACGAGGCAAAGGATAATGGTGTTCACTATAACCTGTTCAACTGGCGATAATCAATACACATACGCATAGAACCATCCTTCTTCTTCACAACTAAGACAAGAGCACCCCAAGGTGATACACTGGGCCAAATGAAACCCTTATCAAGCAACTTCTACAACTGCTCCTTCAACTCAGGAGGAGCCATACGGTACGGAGGGATAGAAATGGGCTGAGTTCCCGACAACAGATCAATGCCAAAATCAATATCTCTATCGGGCGGCATATCCGGAAGATTAGATGGAAACACATCAGAGAAATCCCATACTACTGGGACTGAATCAACAGAAGGAGTATCCATACTGACATCTCTCACATAAGCTAGATACGGATCACACCCTTTCTCAACCATACGCTGAGCCTTATGGAAAGAAATAACTCTACTGGGAGTGTGACCTAAAGCACCCCTCCACTCAACACGCGGTACACCTGGCATGGCCAGCGTCACGGTTTTGGCGTGACAATCAAGAATAGCATAATGGGGCGACAACCAGTCCATGCCCAAGATAATATCAAAATCAACCATGCTGAGCAATAATAAATCGGCTCTGGTCTCAAAACCACTAAGAGCAACCAAATAAGACCGATAAACGCGATCCACAACAAGAGAATCTCCCACAGGAGTAGAAATATAGACAGGGGAACTCAAAGAACCCCGAGATACACCCAAATGCGGAGCAAAATAAGAAGACACATAAGAATACGTGGAGCCTGGATCGAATAGAACCGATGCATCTCTGTGACAGACCAAGATAGTACCTATGATGACAGAATCGGAGGCGACAGCCTCAGTACGGGCAAGAAGAGCATAGTATCTGGCCTGGCCTCCCCCTCGAGGGCGACCTCTACCTCCCTGACCTCCACCTCTAGCTGGCTGGGCCGGTGGGGTAGCAACTGGTGCTGGAACCATAGCCTGAGAACTTTGCAGGGCATGTTGTGGCTGAGAATTCTGTGGAGGTGCACCCCTCCTAAGTCTGGGGCAATCCCTCACCATATGGCGTGTGTCACCACACTCAAAACAAGCACTGGAAGGATGTGGAGGCTGTGACTGGCTCGGGCTAGGTCTGCTGGACTGACCGCTGGAAGCACCCCGTGCAGGAGGCGCACTAGATACTGGAGGTGCATAATAAGGCTCCTAAGGTTTGGGAGGAGCTGGAGTACCACTGGCTGCTGGAAGAGTTGAATGAACGGGGTGACTCATATAACCCCTACCATGACGACCTGCAGCTGGGCACGGGCACCAGAACAATGGCCCGACTCTCGAGACCTCTTGGCTTCCCTCTCCTCTCTGTCCCTAGCATGCATACCCTCAATCCTCCTAGCAATGCTCACCACCCGCTGGTAAGAAATATCCATCTCTAACTCAAGAGCCATGCTAGACCGGATGCTGGGAATAAGCCCCTCAATAAACTGGCGAACCTTCTCGCGAACCGTAGAGACCAAAGCTGGTGCATGTCTAGCCAAGTCGGTGTAACGGACATCATACTCCGAGATAGTCATAGTACCCTGGCGCAAATGCTCAAACTCCGGGCGCCAAGCGTCCCTGAGACTTTGGGGGACATACTCCCTCGTGAACATATCTGAAAACTGAGCCCAAGTCAGGGAAGCTGCCTCATCCGGACTGTCTAACTCATAAGCACGCCATCACTGATAGGCGGCTCCTCGAAGCTGGAAAGTAGTGAAGGAAACCCCGCTCGATCCTGATATGCCTATAGTACGGAGGATACGGTAGCACTCCTCAAGAAATCCAAGGGCATACTCTGAGGATAGCCCGCTAAATGTCGGAGGCTGATACTTCTTGAACCTCTCAAGCCTCTTCTGCTCCTCCTCTGAAACTACTGCCCTCTCCTCGGACTGAGCTGGGGCTGCCGGCTGTACAGGAATAGCCTCTGGATCCTGATCAACATGCACTCGCTGCTCAGGAGTGCGGGCGGTTGGAGTCTGTGCTCCTCCCCCGGCCATGGATGTAGCTGCAGCAAGGGGAAGCAACCCTGTCTGAGCTAGAGTGGTGTACATAGTCATAACCTGCGCCAGAGTCTCCTGGAGTGCTGGAGTAGTAGTAGCAGACGTATCAGGTGTCTGGACTCCGGCTGGTACTGCTGGTGGCTCCTCGGCGACACCTCGCGGGTGCTCTGGCTGCACCACGAGCGCGTCCTTGGCCTCTACCTCGGCCCCAGCCTCTGACGGCTCCAGTAGGGGGCGCCGGTGCCTGATCATCTCGGGTAGCACGTGTCCTCACCATCTGTGAGAGAATAGAAGACAGAAGTTTAGAATTGTGATATCAAAATCTCGCACGACAAGGAAATCAAATAAAGTGGGACTTTCCTAACAGTTACATAGCCTCTCGTAGATAAGTACAAACGTCTCCGTACCGATCAGCGAGACTCCAATAAACCGGCTTGTGATTTATGACTCCTATGAACCTAGAGCTCTGATACCAACTTGTCACGACCCCGGTTCGCCCCTCCGTGAACCATCGTGACGGCACCCAGTCCCTACGACTAGGTAAGCCTAAAATGCGGAAAATAAACCAAATTGCGGAAGAAAACAAGTAAAACAGAATAGTGTAATGAAACATCGTTTAAAAGTGCCGCTCGGCATACACAATATTTCTCTCAAAACCAATACAAGTCTCCCAAAACCCGAAAACCCATAAATCACAAGCTAAGAATACTACATAGTGCTCTAACTCCAGAATGTCTTAAACAAAGTAAATACAGAAGGGCTGTAACTACAGGAGAGAATAGAGAGAGACTCTTCGGTCTGCGGACGCGGCAGATATGCCTCGAAGTCTCCGAAAGATCGCCTCGCCTCAAAGATGGTAAGTCTGAGCAGAGGTACCTGGATCTGCACATGAAAAACATGCGCAAGAAGGGCATGAGTACACCACAGCGGTACTCAGTAAGTGCCAAGCCTAACCTTGGTCGGGTAGTGACGAGGAAGGTCAGGGCCCTACTGAGATTGAATAAAATATAAAGTCCGACAGTGTAGAACAGAGCAGTATAAATGAGTACAACAGTAAGAGTAACACATGACATAAAGGATAACGACAACTGAAACAGAAAACAAGAAATCACGGTAAACAAATACAGTAACAGTCGGGGGATCTCCCAGGATACCGTCCTGTAGTCCCCAAATATAAATATCCAGTGGATCTCCCGTAGTCCAACTCATAATGCGCGGGGATCTACCGGAATATCACATCCATAGTCCCAAATATAAATACTCAATAGTGTGGGAATCTACCTGGTGCAATCCCGTAGTTCCAATGTAAAAGTGCATGGGGATCTCCCGGAACGCAATTCCGTAGTATCAAAGTAAATATACAGCAGCAACGAGAACTCAATTCAATTAAATTTCACACCAAGGTAAAGCAGGTATTACTAACCTAGCATGCTGCACATAATTCAAGTAGGGCAGTAGAACAAATAAACAGTTAAATCAATTAGACATGCTTCCCTAAGCTAACAACATGCTTAACTTGCAAGTAATGTAAACAGGAGAGAAAATACAATTCTAAGTACTTAATGGAAACCGGATTTTTCAACAATTAGCACAAGTACGCACTCGTCACCTTACGTACAAGGCATTTCAATTAACAAATATACCAATCCTAAGGGGAAAGGTCCCCCACACAAGGTTAGGCAAGCCACTTACCTCGAACCAGCTCAAATCAATCCAAAACCACGTTCTTGCCACGAGTATTTGACTCCAAATGGCCCAAATCTATTCAATTCAATTGCATAATGTAAATAATACTTCAAGTAGCTAATTCTACAATTAAATTCTAAGCTAATGCGCGAAATTAGGTGAAATGAACAAAATGCCCCTCGACCCACGTCTTGGAATCAGGTAAAATTTACATTTCCAGAATCCTCACACTCTCACGAGTTCAGTCATACCAAAAGTATCAAAATCGGACCTCAATTGGTCCCTCAAATCATCACTCAAAGGCCTCTAATTAGTCAAGCCCTAACCCATAAATTACCACTGATTTTCCTTAATTTTTCATGCTTAGGATGATAAAAATCACTATAATAACGAGTTTAGTTTCCAAGAATCTTACCTCCTCGAAGTTCTCTTGAATCCCCTCTAAAAAATCTCCCCAAAAGCTCACTTCTCGGATGAAAATGGTGAAAGAATAGCTCAAAATCGCGAAGGCAACTATTTATATGTTCTGCCCAGCAATCCCGCATCTGTGGTCCAAAAATCGTATCCGTGATACCGCTTCTGCGGTTGGGGAACCGCTTCTGCGGTTCTCACTTAAAACCTCCCCGCCGCACCTGCGACCCAGAATCCGCATGTGCGGTCACGCAGGTGCGGTACTTATGCCGCTTCTGCGGTTCCTGGTCCCTTCCTCATCTGCCGCTTCTGTGGCTGGTTTCCGCATCTGCGGTGGTTGCACCTGCGGCCTCTCAACCGCAGATGCGGTTATGACAACAGCTGTAGCTTCAGCTGCAACTCCAAACTCCAAATCCTTCCGTCAACCATCCGAAATCATCCCGAGGCCCCCGGGACCTCAACCAAAAGCACAAACAAGTCTAATATCACTGCCCAAACTTGTGCCAATCCTTAAAACACCTAAAACAACATCGAAACCTCGAATTAACCATGGATTCAAGCCTAAGAACTCCAAAATTCTCAAAATAAGCTTTCGATCAAAAAGTCTATCAAACCTCGTCCGAATGACCTGAAATTTTGCACACACGTCACATTCAACACTACAGAGCTACTCCAACTTCCGAAATTCCATTCCGACCCTCGGATCAAAATCTCACTATCGAACCGGAAACTTTAAAATTTGATCTTTCGGCATTTCAAGCCTAAATTAGCTACGGACCTCCAAAACACAATCTGATTACGCCCCTAAGCCCGAAATCATCCAACGGAGCTAACAGAACCATCGAAATCCCATTCCGAGGCCGTCTTCGTACTGTTCCGACTATGGTCAAATTTTTAACACTTAAGCTCTCATTTAGGGACTAAGTGTCCCAAAACTCTCCGAACTCAAAACCGAACATCCCGGCAATTTAAAACAGCAGAAATAATATAGGGAAGGCAGTTAATAGGGGATAGGGGCATAAATTCTAAAAACGACCAGCCGGGTCGTTACATTATGCATGGATTAGTTATGCGATAGTTATATAAGGATTAGTAATATAAATGTAATGTGAGTGTTATTTATTAATTAGCTTACTTTATTTTATTAAAATTGTTAGTATAGTTTAAATATATTTTTTTAAACAAAAAAATACAAGTTTGAATAAAAGGTATTCCTATCATTCTGTGTTTTAATACAAGTATTACTAATACATGTATAAGTTATTCCATCTTCCACCCTACATAAATAATACATAGATTCCCTCATAACTTATACATGTATTAGTAAGGCGGAAAAGAAAAACATGAACCAAATATTGTATTAGCAATGCTACATTTTATGTGAAAAAGAGAAAAAAACAACGGGTGTTTGGCTAAGCTTATAAGCTGGTCAAACTAGCTTATAAACACTTTTCGGCTTATCTACGCGTTTGGTAAAGTTAAAAGTGCTTATAAGCCAAGTGCTTATAAGTCAAAAATAAGCCAAAAGCCATAAGCTGGTCACCCCCAGCTTATGAATTTTTAGCTTATAAGCACTTTAAGTTTGACCAAGATTTTTACTATTTTATCCATAAAATATTCCTTTTTAGAACAAAACTCCTATATCGATTGACTA
>NW_017670461.1:440557-467901 GCF_001879085.1 Nicotiana attenuata | reverse complement strand
CCCCCCCCCCCCCCCCCCCCTCGTGCCTCTTCAAGTTTGCAATTCTCATTGACTATTTAAGACAAGCAAATTCTCCATTCCTTTGCATATTTGTATCTATGTGATTGTGTATTAATTTTTGAATTGTATGCAATAAATGAGGACATATCAATTTTTGGTGTATTGCTTTCTAAGTGTTGCGGTGATGAAGACAGTGTTTGTTTCTCTTCAAATATTTAGTCCTATTTAGGTTTATTTTTTATTGAAAAACTTTTGTCAATTTATTAATTATTATAACTTATGTTTATATGCTTATCATAAAATAAACTATATTTATCATAAAAATTATCTTATCTAAGCACAATTATATTTAAAATAAAATGACAAATAGAATATTTTGTATTTGAAGCGATCTCGAATCTAAAATTTTGAAGAAATTATGCCCTTATAAGTGTAAACAGTTCTAAGGTTATTTAAGTCATTTTAACAGAAAAAGAGCTTATCAGCACTTTTTTATCAAATACTGCAGCAACGTATTATCAATTTCAGCACTTGTATCCAAACACGTAACTGCTTATATATTAAATCAGTTTCATCACTCAAAAGTGCTTTTCAGCACGTAATGCTTATGAGCTACTTCAAATCAGCTAATCCAAACGGGCTCATTATATAACTTATGCTAGCTTCTATGTGGAGATAATTTTTTTCCCTTTCTTTTAACCAAACAATGTATAAAGTTATCCTAGTTTTAATACATGGATAACTCCTCTCTAACCGGCTATCAAACGACCCCTAATAGTACAAGTGCAGAGAATATTCACTAGAATATTCTCTTTACCTCGGCCATGAATCTTGCTGCTTCCTGGTCGACCTCGACCGACCATTTCCTTAATGCGATGTTATGCTAAATATCCTTAGGACAGTTTTTGGCCTATACAAGCTCTTGATCAGAATAACGGATTTTGTGCTACTTGTAACGCAAATGAAAATATTGGATCGTCGTTTCTCCAATATCAAAAGAAAGTTAATTTTTGTTCAAATTCTGATGAGATTCCAATGGAGATCATTACCAGCAGCGTAGAGAATGTTGTTGTTGACCCCGACTATGAGCAGCCTATGGTAGAGTATCAGAAAAGATCAAAATCAAGATATCGACTATGTCGTCCCACAAGAAGAGATCACAGGTTCTTATAATTTGTCACCTAGAAATATTCCTAATACATATAATTGATTATCAGTACTTCCAATTGCCGGAAGGTCAAGAAGAGTTCGAACGTGCCAAGGCTAGTTGAAAAGACATTATCTGGATTAAGCAATCTTTTGGACGATCCTGTGTGCAACGTCCTACCCCTGAATTTAATCATAACAGAATCAAATGCTGCAATTATAGAAGACCAATTAAGAACAATCCGAACATGCCAAGGCTAGTTGTCACGGGCGCGTTTATGTCTCACAAAAATAGCCCGCGCGGCAGCCAAGACTCGCCTTGACTTCAACCTGCTCCAACACTCGGCCAAAATTTCAGCAACTTTGGACTTAGATTTATTTAGGCAGCGTTTCAACGTAGTAAGTAGATACTGATTTTAGGCAACGAAAAATATGATGAAGGGACAAAATATAAACGTGAACCCTCACAAGACTACTCTTAGCCTTAGGTTGTTTTCACTCTTGAAAATAGATTTAGGACTCCTTCCTAACTCAAACATGCACTCTACACGTTTTTCACTCTCATGCCATAAAGGGAATAGGTGCTGCCCATTTATAATACATGAAACAACCCCATGTTTACAATAGTTGGCCAATTTTAGGCTTAGACACTTGCCCACTCAGCCCACTACTTTACTTTAGTGTAGTTGACACCCCCAACTACTAGGATCATGTAAATCATGCTAAAGTAAATGGGATCATGGCCCCCAAAAACGTGCTAACACTCCTGCCAGCTTTTAGGACAAAGCTAACTGCTGCCCATGTGCACAGCATGTGTCGGTAACCGCCTTTGACTTTGTCAAACCAAGATTTGCTGCCCCAATTTCGTGCCTTGGCTTGGACCAGCTCCAATGCTATTGTATCCAGCTGCATTGTGCCACAAATTGCCTTGCCATCGCCCACGAACTTGGCCCGTTTGCCGCAATTCATTGCTGCCATGACAAATCTGCCCGCGCACTGCCTTCCCGTTGCACATTTGCTTGCCTTTGCCTATCCGTTTTCGCTTTGCCTTGGCTTCAATGCCTCATGCCTTGATGCCTTTGCTATAATCAAGTGTCACCCTTAGCCCGCAACTCATTGTCAAGCCCTTGCCAAGCTGCCTCGCCTCCGTCAAAGCCTTAGCCATCGCTTGCCCGTTTCCCTTTTTGACTTTGGTGCTACTCGTGCACCTAGCTTTGCAACACTCTTGCTGCCTCATGACAACACTCTTGTTGTCAAGTCGAGCTCAATTGGCGGAGGTCTAACACTAGTACTGTTCCATCAGTGGAAGAAACGACTGGGTTGAGCATCTTTTGGACGATCAACAGTCTGCTGATCAGTTCACTCACATCAGAAACAAATGTGCAACAGAATATTTATATTAGATAATCTACCAACTGTATTTTATTCTAACTCGTAAGGTAGCGAAATAGATAGCCGAACTGATCCTAACAGTAGTATTGCGGGTGGTTTTTTGAACCTCCATGAATTGTTGTTATGTCTTCCCTTTCAGGTTACATCCTCCTCCCTTGTAATAAAGTCTCCCACAAATACTTTCAGCTTTTCAGGTGTGGAGTTAATACCCCTGAATCTTTACATTTTTTAACATATCATGAATTACACATTTGCAGTTTGAGAAATAAATTATATGTAGAGGTTCTTTACTTAGTTGCACCTTATCCCATGTACTATAATGGTGATATTAAAGTTGTAAAAAGTAGAGAATTGGGGTGAGAGAGGCTGAACTCTCGACCTCAGGATTACTCAGAAGCTATGAGACCTACGCGCTAGCCAACTGCGCCACCACCCCAATGCTCTATCCCCAGCTCCATACTAAACTATTACTATACTCTAATGTGTTAAAGCTTTCTTGGAAATTTAAATACTGATATATATGAACAACAGGAATAAAGGTTAAAAGAGAGCTGAAAACACAGTTTGTTACATGCCTAGTTATGGGCTTATAATCAAACAATTTTTTTTTCTCTCTCATATGCCTGTTGTTTTTTATTTTTTTGTTGAGAGAGTAGAGAGATAGCTTAAAAGAATGGTCTTTCCATTTTTGGTGTTTTGTTTTTGGCTGATGTGTAGGGGGTTCAGAATTCTTTGGAGCTTGGAGTTTACCAGTGACCCTTCTTATATTGGTTGCTGATGTGCAATACGTTCTCTTTTCAAATGTAAATCACTAGTTCAGAATAATATATGACCATTATGTTATCCACAGGAAAATTTATGCTATATTGCTTTTATTTCTGCTGTTGGTTTTTTGCTCCAATATTTCTAATGCAAGGTCGTCGACTTAGAGGTAAATCTCGGATTTAAACTTTATGGGTTCAGATTTGTAATTCTATCACATCCCATCTTATTTAATGGGTTCAAAAATTATTATTTATATATATACATTTAATAATTTTTTGGATCACAAACACTCCATTAACAACAGCAGGATTTCAAATATTGTTGTTGATAGAAATAATGTTCTTTTCAATTTTAGTTCCTATTATTTAGAAATAAGAATAAATACCAGATGAAGATTAGCATAAAGTTGATTTTGAGTCTATGCTGCTCAGTCTTTTAAGTCTTCCAGTAGAAATCCATTTTGAGAAAACGACACTACCTCACAATTTAAGCATATGTTTCAGCAGCGGTGTACAAACGAAACCGACAAACCGCACTAACCCGATAATCCGAGTCAAATCGACAAAAAAAAACCCGACTATGGTTTGGTTTGATTTGGTTTGGTGTTGGAAAAAAAAAATCCGACCATAATTGGTTCAGTTTGCTTTTAACTAAAGAAAGTCAAACCGAAATCAAACCAACCCGACATTACATATATAGAAATTTTAGATATATTTAATATATAAATATACTTATTGTGATGTAATTTATAAATATTTCTTAAACTTTTTGATAATTTTATCTTTTAAGGTATTATTATTTCAAGGTTGGACTTAGAACTTTTGAATATTCCAATAAGTTTTATAACCATTAATATTAGTAACTTAAATAATGCTAAAAGAAGCCCAAACCAAAATCAAATCAATACTAATGCTAACAAAAGACATTTAATTCAATACTAGGAACGACAATGTATTGAATACCTATTTTTTTATTTTGCAATGATTTAGATAAAAATGCATAACCTATTTTTATTTTTCTTTAGCGTTTAGTTATATAATTAACACTCCCTTATTAGTCTACTTATTTTAGTATGACTTAGTACTTTTAGATTATATTTATTTTTATTATAAATTTTTAATTAGCAATATTTATATTACATAATTTTATTGTCTTTATTGTTGAATATTTTAGGATAATGCCATGACACATCTCATATTTTGTATTATTTTCTTGAAAAATACCTTATATAGTTCTATCTTACTAGGATTAAAGAAATATTTTGAGCACAAGTTATTTGTTTTGTGCTACGAAGATTTTACCGGGAAAAAAAAAACCGAAAATCCCGAATAACCCGAAAAACCGAGATTGAAAAACCCGAGTTTTATTGGTTTGGTTTGGTCCTTAGATTTAATAATCCGACACAATTGATTTGGTTTGGTAATTGCAAAACTCGAACCAACCCAACCTACGTACACCCCTATGTTTCAGACAACACTTTTATTGTGCACTTAGTTTTGATTTGATTTTTACTAGCAATTCCTTGATATTGGAGCACGAGAGTGTGAATTTTCACTTGTGACAGAAGGTTAATTACCATATTTATTAATTTACTATCATACGGATTTATTTGTTGTTTCTTTATAGTAATTAACATAATTGCATAATATTTTTTACACCATTAACGCGCAGAATTTAAACACCTTTCTTTGTCTAGTTTTGTATTTCTTGTTTGTCATTGCTTGAGTACCAATCATATTTAGTACAAAAAACAAGAAATATTAGAAATTAATTGAAAGACAGTTGTTCAATTTTCCATTCTAATAGTTCAATATCCCATTTCCCCCCATGCAAATGCAACCACCTTTTCCCATGCAAAACTAGCCATCACCTTTTGTCCATCATTAGCCTTACCAACCTTATGCAACCATCTTCACCGCTCTTCCATTCTTCCATGGAGGAGCGGTCCCAATCTGAAAAAGGCGATGGATTTCCCCAAAACCAAATTACAACAAATAATAATTCCCCCACACATACCGATATTAGCCACCATGAACCTTTAGCTATATCAGTTTGTAATACTCAACCGCCTTTCGCTTCAGGAACTTACGTTGTTCAAGTCCCAAAAGATCAAATCTATCGCATTCCACCACCTGAAAATGCTCTAATCGTTGAAAGCCACCGAAATCAGAACCGAAAACCTCGACGTTCTTGTTGTTGTTCTCGTCGTTGTATATGCATAGTTGTTATATTAGTTGTTATTGGAAGTATTATTGGATTGATAATAGGTCTTACCAAATTATTTACCAAGCATGATGATCCACAATTTAGTGTGAAACAAGTCTTACTCAAGAAATTACAACTTCAGCATAAACGTCCTCAATATGAATATGACATTACAATTGAAGCCAAGAATCCGAATCAAAGGTCAAGAATTTTGTATTATGAAGAGGAAGGTGGTGCTTCTTTGTATTTTAAGCAGAAAAAAATTGCTCAAGGGAATTTTCCTGATTTAGACCAAGGTCCCAAGAGTTCGACGGATGTTAAGGTTATTCTTCATAACGGGGAAATAAATCAATTGCCTAAGGAAGTTGAAAAGACTATGAATAGCACGAATTCAAATAATCATTTGTCTTTGTCTCTATCCATGGATGTGCCTATCAAATTTAAAGTTTGGGGGATAAGTTCCAAGCGTAATAATATTGAGTTGTCTTGCAGTTTAACTGTGAATACATTGACGAAAAATAGTCATGTAAACAACCAGAAATGTCTTAGCAAGTCGTAATTAACTAGCTAGCTGTCTAGATTTATGGTAAATTCTTGAGTCTTAGCTTGTCTCAGGAGAAAATTCTATTTATATAGCAAAAGTTTCCTTTTTTTCTTGGGTCCTCTTTGTATTAGCTTGTAACTTTTATGTTTTAATTTTTCTTTCTCAAGTTTGTTTAGTCTAATACATTTGGAAAATCAAAACAAGTTTACTATTACCATGGTTGAATAACAATTGAAGAAAAAGTACATATATTATTCTTCCATAGTTAAGTTATAGCAAAAAAAGATTCATGACCCATGTACTGCACTCATTGGTTTGGATAAAAGTCACGAGTAGCCCATTTTTAGTCTCTGATAACTGAAAAATAGCCATTATAATAGAGTTTTACTTGTGTAATTTGAAATTCCATGACAATTTTTTCACTTACAGGATTAAAAAATAGCTAGCCCGTGCTATACTTGTTTAACCAAAAAATGGAATTTCAGTCAAAGCTTTATTTTTAGAAGAACTCGGGTTACTGATAATCGAAAATGAATAAAAGAAATTGATTTTGATAACAAATAGTGTGACGACCCGACCCGTCGTCTCAGGAGTTACCGCCCCCGTTTCCCCCATTTTATGCTTCTTCATGTTTCATGATCAGTAGTTGGTGTGTTAGAGTTGATTTGGATTGGTTTTGGTAGGAAATGAGACACTTGTCTCTTTAAGGAAGGCTTGGTTTGGAAAAGTCAACCGGAGGTTGACTTATGAGTTATAGGGCTCGGATGTGATTTCCGGTGATTCGGTTAGCTTCGGGGGATGGTTTGTGACTTAAGAGTGTGATCGAAATTGATTTTGGAAGTCCGGTGTAGAATTAGGCTTGAATTGGCGAAGTTAGTATTTCGGCGAATTTCAGTTGATAGGTGAGATTTTGATCCGAGGGTCGGAATGGAATTCCGAGAGTTGCAGTAGCTTCGTTGGGTGATTTGGGATGTGTGTGCAAAATTTCAGGTGATTCGGAGGTGGTTTGGTTGAGTTTTTGATCGAATGCGAGTTTCGGAAGAATTTGAGGAACTTAGGCTTGGATTTGATGTAATTTGATGGTTTTAGTGTTAATCGTGATTTTTTGATGATTGGAGCAAGTTTGAATAAGGTATTGGATCATGTTTGTGTTTTTGGTTGAGGTCCCGGGGGCCTCGGGGTGAGATCGGATGGTTAAACGGAGAGTTTTGGAATTTTTGTATGTTAAAGGTCTGCTGGTATCTGGTGTTTTCGCACCTGCGGTTATGGGACCGCAGGTGCGGTCACGCAGTAGCGAAGGGAGGATCGCAGAAGCGAGATTTTTTGTCGGGGCCACTGTTTCCGCAGAAGCGGTTGGGTAGCCGCATCTGCGAAGTCGCAGATGCGGGATTTTGTTGGATTTTGGGATTTTCCGCAGAAGCGGAATGTGACCGCAAAAGCAGAAGTCACAGAAGCGACATTTTTACCGCAGATGCGGTAGTGACTGAGCAGAATGGGATTTTAATGATACTTCGTCCGCGAGTCTAAGCTATTTTCCTCCATTGTTGAACATCTTGAGAGCTTTTTCTGAGCAATTGAAGAGGGTTTCGACTGGGATTGACTGGAGGTAAGTTGTATGAGTTAAAAACATGATTATTATGTGAAATTAACCTAGAAATTCATGGAAATTAAGCCTAAAATGGATGAACTAGGGCTTGAGTTTTTGATATTTCAAATTGGGATTTAATGGGTCATTTGAGCTCGGATTTGAGAGTTCTTGGTATGTATAAACTCATGGCGAGATAAGGAATCCGGTGATGTTAATTTTCTGATTTTTCGAGAAGTGGGCCCAGGGCTCGGGTTTTGCTAATTTCGAGATTTTTGATATTTTTCGATTTTTTCGATTGGGTATTGTTCCCTTAGCATATTGTGATGTATTCGCTCTGATTTTGGTTAGATTCGACGCGCGTGGAGGCCGATTTGAGGGGCAAAGGCGTCGCGAGCTAGAGATTTCACCGGTTCGAGGTGAGTAATGATTGTAAATGATATCCTGAGGGTTTGAAACCCCGGATTTGCACATCATAGTGCTATATTGAGGTGACTTGCACGCCGGATAGCGAGCGTGGGGTAGAGCACCGTTGGGGATTGTGACTTGGTCCGTCCCGATTGATGATTTTACCGCGTATTTGACTGAAACTTATTTGTTATTATCATGATTTGGGCTGATTGCCATATTTGGGCTTCGTGCCAATTATCTGAACCCTTCGGGGATTTTTATCACTGTTTCCTCACTATTTTGATATACTACTTGAACTCAGTCCTGTTGATTATACTGTTTTACAAACTCAGCCGCTTTAATTGAACTTTGAGACTTAAATGATATTTCCACTGTTGTTTGGGCTGAGCACTACTATTTTATTGATGCCCGAGGGGCTTATGATGTTTTCTGGACTGAGTGAGGCCGAGGGCCATATGTGAGGATATGTTGAGTGATGTGAGGAGGCTTCCAGGCCTTGTGAGTGATGTGAGGAGGCTTTCAGGCCTCGTGAGTGATGTGAGGAGGCTTTCAGGCCTTGTGAGTGATGTGAGGAGGCTTTCAGGCCTTATGAGTGATGTGAGAAGGCTTTCAGGCCTTATGTTATATGCCACGAGGTGGCTTGATATTGCGCTTGGGCCGTAAGGGGCCCCTCCCGGAGTCTGCACACCCCCAGTGAGCGCCGTCGACGATATATGGATCGGGCTGCACGCCGCAGCGAGATGTGGATCGGGCTGCACGCCGCAGCGGTTACTATATGATACTGTTCTGAGAGTGATCTGAGAGAGAGAGCCCGAGGGGCTGAGAGTGTTTTGAGATATTGCCCGAGGGGCGAACTTTTATGTGCTCATCTTGCATATTTACTTGCCTTTTTACCTGTTATACTGCGGTATTTGTGCCCGAGGGGCGGATTTTTCTGTGCTTATCAGCACTAACTGTTTTGAAATCGTTTCGTAACTGTTGAAAAGATCATTTTCAAAAGAGATTTAAACTGAGCCAATATATTTCTAAAGATTTCACAGCTTCACTGTTTTCTCAAAGGATTGTACCCTGCTTCTATACAGCATGTTGGTTGCTTTACGTGATTTCTTACTGCTCAGTTGTTATTTACCTTTATTACTCACTGAGTTGGAGTACTCACTTTACTCCCTGCACCTCGCGTGCAGTTGCAGGTATTTATTCACCCGGTAGCGGGTATTGGCTGCGTGGAGGCAGAGTTGTAGAGGTTTTAGCGAGGTGACTGCCAGCGTTCGCAGCACCACTGTCTTTCTAGGTTTTACATTACTCTGGTTCAGTGTATTTCTAGACTGTAAAGTGGGAATTTCATTCTTATAGATGCTCGTGACTTGTGACACCCCGATTGGGCTGTGTTGGGTTGTAATTACGTTAATTAATATCATTAAATCATATTCAAACTGTTATTTAACTGATTAACTGCTTAAAAGTGTGGTTCTGAAATGATCCGGCTGGCCTTGTCTTCACGAGAGGCGCCATCATGACTGGAGCAAGGTTTGGGTCGTGACAAGTAGAGTCTTGCGGATCGGTACGGAGATGTCTGTATTTATCCTCGAGAGGCTGCAGAACCTTTAGGAAAACTTCATATTCTTGAATTCTTATCGTGCATCTTTGATTCAGCTTGAAAAGAAACTCTTGAAATTCCTTCCACGCGTTTGTATGCGCGCATGAGCGCTCAGTATCAGATGTGCCTTGATGGCTTGTGATTCCCCGATCAAGGGGCGAGATGTAATCTCCGTGAGTTTATGTTGGGCCAGTCTGGAGGACTTGAGGCCGGATCTTTGCCTATGGCTGGAGCACCGATGTGTTAATTTTGTGTGAGCAAGTGTTTTGAACTTATATGTTTGATATTGTCCCTATTAGTCGGAATGGCGGTTGGATGTCCGTGTGATGAGTATGTTAGTGCTGCGAGATGTATCTATATGACTTGGTAGTGACGAAGAAGTCTGCTGGATAATAGATGAACTGTTAAGTGTTCATTTCCTATTGTGATTTGATGTGCAGCCCGAATTATGGGCGCGTGAAAGATCGTTTTGTGTCTCTTAGTTGGGGAGTGAAGTGCATTCCATGTGGCGGTATGAGTTCAGAGCCAGGAAGACTAAATGACTGTGTAATGTGTGTGACGGTGGAAGGTAGGCAGAAATATTAAATTGAGGCGAAGTAGGTGGGTTATCTCCTGCGGAGTGTTCTTAAGTGATAGGATCCCTAGGTGAATGTTAGAAGATCTCATGTGTAATTGAAAAGTACGTGTTGAAATTTGAAAATTTGGGTCGCTTAAGAGAGTGGACTCAACTGATGTGGGGATGAATGCGAGATTCGCGGAGGATTACAGTACTAGATGATCTGTGTTTTCATAAACTTGTAAATGATTTGAGTTTAATCTCACTATGGTATTGTGGCATCATTAGAGTAAAAGTGTTCTGGGTTATTGAGTGTGTCCTGATATATGGCTTCGAGCCAAGTTGGGGAGGTTACTGTTGATTAGCTGATTGCACGGTTATGTGCTATGTTGGTTCCGGTTTGATGCATGCTGGCGAATCAGTTCTGGTCGCGGAAATTGAGCCGAGGATGGCACGAGTGAAGCAAAATTGTGACGGAATGTCTAGAGTGTTATTGTCAAGGATGCTCGGCGTATAGAGCAGGAAGTTGCTTGGTTGTATTGGGATGAAGATATCATTTTGCGGTATCAGAGTGCCAATGAGGCACGGGTGGTTCTGTCCGTCAGGTCAGGTGATTTGCAGTTTGAATAACAGACAATGACTTTCGAAAATGGTTCTAATGTATTCAAGAGTCTACAGGGAACAATCGGGTATCTTAAAGTTGCATGTGTGGTTAGAAACTGTGTTTTCATTGGAAGAGGTTCAGATTTGTGGTATTTCTATGTTAATTATGGGATTCTATGCATCCGTATCAGGAAAGTAAAGGCAACGGATTTAGATTCACAGGAAGTTCTTCAGAATAAAGTGCTGCGGAATGTGGTGTTTTTGGGAATATTCGAGGGAGAGTATTTAGTGGCTTATGGGTTTCAGACAATGTGGTTCATGCTTTGGTCTCGTGTGGTAAGCCTGGGTGAGGCATTGTGGTGCTACAGTATGAGGAAATATCAAGTTGAGGATGGAACGGAAGGAAATTTAGATGGGTGGAGATTCTTGATAGAAGACCGAATCGATATGGTAAGGATGTGATTAATTCTTTGTGCGTGTTCGAGGTAATGAGTTCGTACAGGTATTTTGTAGCAAAGCCCTTGAGTTCTGACAGCTTTTCAGCTTGGTCTAGTTAGAAGGATTTAGTCCTGACAGTTTAGCTTGTGCAAATGGAATTGGGAGAGAATTCTTGTTGGGTTTCATCGTGGCTTGGAGATGTATATTTCTATGGAAATGCGGAGCATGGAGTGTGTAATGATTTTTCTTCTAGATGGGATCAATGGAAGTTCTTGACTAGAGTAGTGCGTCGATGTCTGCGGCGCGGAAGGGAGATAAAAGTTCTCATGTTATTCTTGGATGTTATGGTATATGCGGTATATTGTAGAGGATCGAGACTGGCATGTGCGAGGTTTCAGTTCAGTTCTGAAAGGAAGTTCATAAAACTCCTAGGCAACGGGTAGCCTCAGATAATCAAGGAAATGATACTGCTAATTGGAAGTGATTTGACGAGAGTATACGTCTCAGGAAAAGGTAATGTGATTAAACTGATGATACTTCGGTAATATTGCGGCGCTTTCTTGTTAGATCGACTGCTGATATCTGAGTTTGTTTGATGACACAGGGGAATTTTAGAATATCTTTCGTGGAATGATTAGGTACTTGAGGTGTGATATGTATTCATACGGCGAAATTTGGGATCATGTATGGTGATTCGTGTGCTATATGGAGTTGGAGACCGGGAGTTCTCGTGTTCAGGCTATGCAGTGGTTGTGGATCGTGTGTATCGGCACCGTTTAGCGGTTATTGGGATTTGGAGGCTCGAGTGGATCTTTCTTTGCTTGGTATGTTAGATTTTGGATATGATGCTGGGGTGTAGACTGGCTGTCTCAGTGATGGGTTATTCTAGACTATTACGCTATAGGCTATGCCGGAAAGCGCCACGAATGGAGTGGCGAGGTGCGTCGGATTATGTTCTAGCAGAGTGTTTTATATTCCAAAGACCCAGCGGACGGCTGGGAAGGATTGCTTTTCTTAATTGGGGTCTTGTGACGAGTGTCAGTGCTGAGGTTCCTCATATTGATTTAGTCCCGGTGGTGAGGGACTTCTCGGAGGTGTTTCTTGTGGCTGGGCATGTCGCCGGGCAAGGTTGTGGATTTCGGTGTTGAGTTGGTGCCTTGTATCGTATCGTATAGCACCGGCAGAGTTATAGAGGTGGAAGGAGCATATTCAGGTTTCCTTGATAAGGAGTTCGTTGGCAGGTTAATGTGGGTGAGTGTTCTATCTTGAGTCGGTTTGGTTGGCTCCGAATGGCATTGTTGAGGGAGGTATTGATTCCACCGTTGTTGAGCTTATCAGTGATCTGGGGAGATCTATGAGTTACCTTTCTGTGTCGCGGGGTGCTATGATTTGTTGGTTATAGGCACATATGGTGCGGTTCAATTGGGGTCTCTTAGTGGGATTCGAGCGGGAAGAGTAAGTGAGCGATGCTTGGTGAACGACGTATCGGTTGTGTCCTATCGGGTTGCGTGGCATATGTTATTTGTTTCACCGTGGGTGTAATGATTTGCTTGGGTTCCAGACATCAAATTGTGCGTGGCCGTCGATTTTGAGCATAGTGACTTGAGGTGTTCCAGGTGTAACAGTGTTTGGATAGGATCGCGCATCGTAGCGAGGCTACGTGGAGATATGAACTTTCGGGGTAGATTCATGTGTTCTATTTCTATGATGTGAGACAGGGTCTCAGCTTTGTGTTGTGATGGTACTGATGAGCTTGAGGTACAACTCTTTTTTTGGGTCATTTTCATGATTTGAGTATGTTCAGACCGTTTCTTATTGGTGCGCGAATTATGCAAGTTGTGGCTTAGGCCTGTATTGATGTGTCATGTCACCAGAGTGGTGTGTTGGATTTGAGGTGATCGTTGGGGTCATTAATGAATACGAACGGATTTGATTTCAGCTTGTTGGAAGGATAATGTCGAGGTTCGGCTCGAAAATCTGCCGTGGTGGTAGTCAAAAGGGAATGGCTTCATGAATGGTTGATCTGAGAAATGGTTACGGTTTATTGCGCGTTTCATTTATCGTTGGCAGTATAGGAAAGTGTTGGAATAAGACCTTAGTTGATAAGAGGTTTTCTACCAGTATTCGGGTGTTGTGGGTAACTGCTGTGAATGAAAGTTATCGCTTCGAGTGTTTGGGTTATGTAAAATATCATATGATTGCACCTGAGGTTGCAGGTATGGGTTATTACAGCTGGTTCGGGCTTATTCTGAGTATAGATGTGAGGTTCTAATCTTGTGTGTGATTTCGGAAAGTGCAATGTGGTTCTATGGTTTATGGACTAGATGAATTGTGAAATTTCAGCCATGTTGTGTTATCGGACCTGTGCGAGATAGGGTGATGTGGGATCACCCCCGGGTATATTCTTGGTAAGGCCATTCAGCTATTGGTTGGCTTCTAGGACAACTTTGGGTACGCTCGAGGACGAGCGTTTGTTTAAGTTGGGGAGGATGTGACGACCCGACCCGTCGTCTCAGGAGTTACCGCCCCCGTTTCCCCCATTTTATGCTTCTTCATGTTTCATGATCAGTAATTGGTGTGTTAGAGTTGATTTGGATTGGTTTTGGTAGGAAATGAGACACTTAGTCTCATTAAGGAAGGCTTGGTTTGGAAAAGTCAACCGGAGGTTGACTTATGAGTTATAGGGCTCGGATGTGATTTCCGGTGATTCGGTTAGCTTCGGGGGATGGTTTGTGACTTAGGAGTGTGATCGGAATTGATTTTGGAAGTCCGGTGTAGAATTAGGCTTGAATTGGCGAAGTTAGTATTTCGGCGAATTCCGGTTGATAGGTGAGATTTTGATCCGAGGGTCGGAATGGAATTCCGAGAGTTGCAGTAGCTTTGTTGAGTGATTTGGGATGTGTGTGCAAAATTTCAGGTGATTCGGAGGTGGTTTGGTTGAGTTTTTGATCGAATGCGAGTTTCGGAAGAATTTGAGGAACTTAGGCTTGGATTTGATTTAATTTGATGGTTTTAGTGTTAATCGTGGTTTTTTGATGATTGGAGCAAGTTTGAATAAGGTATTGGATCATGTTTGTGTTTTTGGTTGAGGTCCCGGGGGCCTCGGGGTGAGATCGGATGGTTAAACGGAGAGTTTTGGAATATTTGTATGTTAAAGGTCTGCTGGTATCTGGTGTTTTTGCACCTGCGGTTATGGGACCGCAGGTGCGGTCACGCCGTAGCGAAGGGAGGATCGCAGAAGCGAGATTTTTTGTCGGGGCCACTGTTTCCGCAGAAGCGGTTGGGTAGCCGCATCTGCGAAGTCGCAGATGCGGGATTTTGCGTCGCAGAAGCGGGTCTTGGATTTTGGGATTTTCCGCAGAAGCGGAATGTGACCGCAAAAGCGGAAGTCGCAGAAGCGACATTTTTACCGCAGATGCGGTAGTGACTGGGCAGAATGGGATTTTAATGATATTTCGTCCGCGAGTCTAAGCTATTTTCCTCCATTGTTGAACATCTTGAGAGCTTTTTCTGAGCAATTGAAGAGGGTTTTGACTGGGATTGACTGGAGGTAAGTTATATGAGTTAAAAACATGATTATTATGTGAAATTAACCTAAAAATTCATGGAAATTAAGCCTAAAATGGATGAACTAGGGCTTGAGTTTTTGATATTTCAAATTGGGATTTAATGGGTCATTTGAGCTCGGATTTGAGAGTTCTTGGTATGTATGAACTCGTGGCGAGATAAGGAATCCGGTGATGTTAATTTTCTGATTTTTCGAGAAGTGGGCCTGGGGCTCGGGTTTTGCTAATTTCTAGATTTTTGCTATTTTTCGATTGTTTTTGATTGGGTATTGTCCCATTGGCATATTGTGATGTATTCGCTCTGATGTTGGATAGATTCAATGCGCGTGGAGGCCGGTTTGAGAGGCAAAGGCGTCGCGAGCTAGAGATTTCACCGGTTCGAAGTGAGTAATGATTGTAAATGATATCCTGAGGGTTTGAAACCCCAGATTTGCACATCATAGTGCTATATTGAGGTGAATTACACGCCGGATAACGAGCGTGGGGTAGAGCACCGTTGGGGATTGTGACTTGGTCCGTCCCGATTAATGATTTTTATCGCGTATTTGACTGGAACACATTTGTTGTTATCATGATTTGGGTTGATTGCCATATTTGGGCTTCGTGCCAATTATTTGAACCCTTCGGGGATTATTTTCACTGTTTACTCATTATTTTGACTTATTACTTGAACTCAGTCATATTGTTTCTCCACTATTTTACAACTCAGCCACTTTTACTCAGATTTGAGTCTTAAATGATAATTTGGGCTGAGGACTACTCTTTTACTAATGACCGAGGGGCTTGTGATGATATTCTGACTGAGTGTGGCCGAGGGCCAGATGTGAGGATACACTGAGTGATGTGAGGCCGAGGGCCCGGATGTGAGGATTATATATGGATCAGGCTGCACGCCGCAGTAGTATATTATATGGATCGGGCTGCACGCCGCAGTAGTATGTATATATTGGATCAGACTGCACGCCGTAGTGATATAGCGCTTGGGCTGTAGGAGCCCCTCCGGAGTCTGCACCCCCACAGTGAGCGCGGGTACCCATATGGATCGGGTTGCACGCCGCAGCGAGATATGGATCGGGCTGCACGCCGCAGCGAGATATGGATCGGGCTGCATGCCGCAGCGTTATGTGGATCGGGCTGCACGCCGCAGCGGTTACTATATGATACTGTTCTGAGAGTGATCTGAGAGAGGGAGCCCGAGGGGCTGGTACTGTTTTTGAGGGATTTCCCGAGGGGCGGACTCTTATGTGCTCATCTTGCATATTTATTTGCCTTTTACCTGTTATACTGTGGTTGTGCCCGAGGGGCGGACTTTTCTGTGCTTATCAGCACTAACTGTTTTGGAATCGTTTTCGTAATTGTTGAAAAGATCATTTTTAAAAGAGATTTGAACTGAGCCAAGGTATTTCTAAAGATTTCACAGATTACATTGTTTTCTCAGAAAATTGTACCCGGATTCTATATAGCATGTTGGTTGCTTTACGTGATTTCTTGCTCCTCACTTAATATTTACCTTTATTACTTACTGAGTTGGAGTACTCACTTTACTCCCTGCACCTCGCGTGCAGTTGCAGGTATTTATTCACCCGGTAGCGGGTATTGGCTGCGTGGAGGAAGAGTTGCAGAGGTTTTAGCGAGGTGACTGCCAGCGTTCGCAACACCACTGTCTTTCTAGGTTATTCATTACTCTGGTTCAGTGTACTTCTAGACTGTAAAGTGGGAATTTCATTCTTATAGATGCTCGTGACTTGTGACACCCCGGTCGGGCTGTGTTGGGTTGTAATTACGTTAATTAATATCATTAAATCATATTCGAACTGTTATTTAACTGATTAACTACTTAAAAGTGTTGTTCTGAAATGGTCTGGCTGGCCTTGTCTTCACGAGAGGCGCCATCACGACCGGAGCGGGGTTTGGGTCGTGACAAATAGATAGCAGAAAATAAAGTAATCCAGTATATTCCGTTGATATTGTGTGTCCCTACAAATGACCAATCTTCTCCTTTTTATAGCTATCTCTAAGATATACGTTTTTCCTTTGTCATAATAAGGTCAATATAGACAATTAAAGGCATTAAATGCTACGTTACATAATCATTGCAATTTAATACAGATTCTTTAATGTTTTCAGTATTTAATGCTTATTAAATACTGTATCTGTACTCTCTTGTGCTGTCAGATTCATTCTTCTTAACTTTTAGATTTAAATAGGTACAAGCGTCGAGTCTTTATCCGCTCGTGCCTTTGCTTGTGCCTCTTACTCGTATCTGTTGCAACTCGTGCCTCTTTGCTTACCATCATTCTTTGACCAGCCTTCGTGTCATGACTCGTCATCTTTCAATCACTTCAATATGTAAATTCAATTTTTCCCAATACAGATAGTCCCCCCACTTGCCATTTATTCATCAATTGAATATTTGGAAAGTGGATTTTATTAAAGCAGGAATATTTGCCACCATTAATGCTACGATAGAATCAATGCTTCAATTGTCACTTCCATTTAATGCTTATTACACGTGGTACCCTTTTATTGGCTCTGCGACTTTGCAGCATTTTTTAAGGCTTTTTTACGGCTTCACTAATCACGAAGCGACAGTTCTCATTATGACCTTTCCATCATTGTACCTTTTCCTTTGACGGTTGCTTCCTAGTATAAATATAGTTTTTCGCCTTTGTCTTTTCCACATAAAGCTTTCAGAGTATTCAATTCTTGTTTCCATCTTCCTCGTAAAACTATTAGAATACTCAATTCTTGTTTTTTACCTTCCTCGTACTGTTATAGCTTCATCAAACCCTAACCCTAGACGAGTTTCATTGTTGATAGCTTTCCTTCTGCCCCTAGTAGGAGCAGAAGAGGAGGTAGACTACGTAATTTAGGGTCTTCATCCATACGTGGTTCTTCTCTTCCTCCATCTAGTTCCAGTCCTTCTTTTAGAACCAGAGGTTCTCTTTCTCAAAGATCTTCTTCTAGGGGTAAGGAACAAATGAACCTCTTCGTGAGCCTTCAATAGATGAAATAGTTCCTGTGGAACTATCCTTCTATAATGATAGAGAATTCCTTAGAAATCAAGTGTCTTCTTTAGATCGTGCTGATATCTACCCCACTCAAATTATTGAGGGTTTGATTACTTTGGTCCGCAAAGAATGCCATTGGAGTCATGACTTCCCTATTATAATTCCCAATGCAAATCAGAGAATTACTTCCTATTTTAGTGGGGTTTTCTTTTGTTTATACATACGCTTTCACACTAGGTTTCAAACCTGCTATTGACCCTGTTATCCTTGATTTTGTCGTTTTTTCGACGTTTGTTTATGTCAAATTGGCCCTGTAGTGTGGAGGGTTGTTGCTTGTTTGAGGCATTTATCTAACATGGAAGGCGTGCCTTTCACCTTTTCTCATCTAATTCACCTTTATTCCCCCAGACTCTTTCGCCAAGGTGTCTTTACCTTAGTTGCAAGGAGTAAAAGAGTTTTGGTCAATCCTGAAGATGATAAAGACCGTGGCTGGTACGCCAGGTTTGTTGCTGCCCCCACTGTTGGTTTAGTGGGTGGTGAGAATGTTCCCTTCCCTGAGAAGTGGAATTTTGCACGTGAGTTTTTTTATAACTCTCTCGTACCTTTTTTCTTTTCAATTTTGATGATTAGTATCCTAATTTTCCTTTTCTTTTCCAGCAACCATGGGAATTGTTGACGATATTCCCAATTTTCGTGGTTGGGTAGGAAAGCTGTTGAATGTTGCCCCAATGGAGGGTAGATCTTGGAAGACTCTTTCACAACGATTTGGTTGGAAAGTGAAAACTCATGGTGAGAGTTTCTTTTTTTATTTATTTCACATATTGCTTTTTTCTGAACTTATTTTAATCCTTCTTTTTATCAGGATTTGCAGTTCGAGGGATTAGTGCCGAGGCAGTCGTGGCTTCTCGTATTTCTTTGGAAAGGGCCCAAGAAATAATTTTGGGCTCTTCATCGAAAAGAAAAGCCATTAGTGACCAAGACTCTGAAGAAGAGGAAGATGGGGGTTCCTTGGTAATAAGGCCACGGGCTCGTAGACGTATTATCTCTGATGATGAAGCATCCCCCCGCCGTTCTATTCCTCTTACCGAGTCTGTTGAAGCCCTGGTGGTGATCCCTGATGATGTTGATGATGCTCCCGCTGCTGCTCATGATTCTGTTGAGCAGCTTTTTAACCGCGGGTTTGATAGTGAAGATTTTGGTCCGGTTTCTGATGAAGCACCGCTGGCTTCTCTTTCTACTTCTGTTCCTGTGACTCCTTCTTTGCCGATCATGGCTATTTCCGTTCCTCCCCAGACTGTTTTTACTGCTTCTACTGTACCTCCTTCAACAATTCCCCCTCCACCTGTTCAGCATGCTGAGGTTGGTTCCTCAAGTAGAGGTACTGCCATGAGGCAAGTCACCATTGAAGTTCCTTAGAGCAGCAGGTGCGGGCTTTGACTTCAGAATTGGCAGTTGAAAGAGCTTCTTCAAAACAAGCAGATAAGAAAAAGGCTCGTCTGGAAACCTCTTTTTCCGAGCAATTGTCCAAGGCAAGTGAAGAAATTAGAGAGTTGAAGGCTCTCTTGAGTGAAAAAGAAGCGTATGCAGGTGAACTCGTGCAGAATTTGACTCAAACTCAAGAAGACCTTCGGGTATCTTCTTAAAAGGTTTGTTCTTTCGAAAATTCCCACGCTTCTCTTCAAGCTTCTTATGAATCTTCCTTGGCTGAAAATGAAAAGTTAAGAAATGAAATTGCTGACTGGGAAAGAGATTATGAAATACTTGAAGATAAAACTACCATTGAAGTGAGTTGGGCATTTTTAAATTCTCGCCATGATACCCTCGTTGAAGCTAGCCAAGAGAACTTTAACTTGGAATCTGAGTTAGCCAAGATCAAAGAGACTATTGAGAAGACTCAGCAGAGCCAAGATTTTTCTTCTCCCGTGGCTGAAGCTTCTGAAAATATTGAAGATGATACGGGTATCCTCACTCCTTCAAGTCAAGCTGAGCCCACTGCTGTTGATGTCCCTGCTTTAGTTCCTTCAACTTCTCACTGAAAAGTTTATGTTGTTTAAATTCCTTTGTTGTTTTTTCTTTCTTTTGATGGTATGTGGTGGAAATCCTTGGTTTTTTAAGGGTTTATTGAAAACGTTAAGTCCCCAGACCTTTTATGGGGCATTTTGTATAAACAACTTTTGGTTTATGACTAAGTTCATACTTAGTCTAAACTTTTCTAATATGAAGATGTTTTCGTTGCTGTTTGAACTTCTGTTTTGTTTATTCTTGCCTTTATTTTTTAAGGACATACTGAATAACTTGCGTTTTTATTTTTCAAAAATGCTTTTATTTTTAACTTCATGAATACTTGAATTAATCATGAATTTTATAAAAGAGGGCCCTTTTATATTCGACACTTAATGAAGAAGACATCTCAACTTCATAATGGTGTTAATATACGACAAAAGAAATAGGAATACACATGTTTCTTGAAATAACTTTGCCAAGTTCTTATTTGAACTTTGCCAAGTTCTTATTTGAACTTTGCGAAGTTTTAAATAACACTTTACATGCATTTAAATAACATCTATAATTTTTTCGTAACTGTTTTTCTCACAACAAATTTTTTTCTTTTTAAAAGAAAGAATAAAATACAAGATAACCCGTTTCAGTACATGTATTTTAAATACAAGGTTTTCATTTACAACCTGTTTCAGTACATTGCCTTTAACCTAAATATGATGAGGTTTTGCTTTGGCCTTGGCTCGTGACTATCTTTCATTGGCTTTTGCTCTGCACTTGACTCTTTAAATGAGTTGATTTTTTAGGCCTGAACTTTTGATTGCTTCTCAATCTTCTTTGTCTTCTTTATACATTTGTCTATGTAAATATCATATAGTCCCCCAAGTATTTGAGCGTTGAAGCATGAAGCCTCGAGCACTTGATCGTTCCTCTCATTCGGTCCTTTCCCTAAAAAGGAAAAATACACGGGACTCGGAGGTGCGATTATAGATGAAGACTACTTAACCCGTCTGAATTTCTATCAGAATAGTTATAACCCTAGACCGGGAATTTTAATTTATTCCACATGCCTTGCAGGTCGCGATTCATCATTTAGCACGGGCTAGCTTTTTGCCTATCATCTAAAATCGTTAGTAAAACTTTAATAATTGAAAAAATAGAATTTTAAAATAAAGATACCTGACCGTGGGTATTCTTTTAGAAATAGTATCTCTTCAGGTGAACGGCATTCCAATATGAAGGTAATATCTTGCCATCCATTGTCTCCAGCTCGTATGCTCCTTTTCCCGCAATACCATGAATCCTGTAAGGTCCTTCCCAAGTTGGACTCAATTTTCCCGTACTAGCCGCCTTCGTAGATTGAAAAACTTTCTTGAGTACGATGTCCCCAATCTTGAAGTATCTTAGTCGTGCCTTTCTCGATTATAATATCGTTCCATGACTTGTTTTTGTGCTGCCATTCTTATTGCAACTTCCCTTCTTCCTTCAAGTAAGTCCAAGTTTATGCGCATTTCTTGTTCATTAGATTCTTCTGATGTCTACGTATACCTCGTGCTTGGTTCCCCTATCTCAACCGGAATTAAAGCTTCAGCTCCATACACCAATGATAATAGCGTTTCACCTGTGCTTGTTTTTGTTGTAGTACGGTATGCCCATAAAACACCAGGTAGTAATTCTGGCCAGTTGCCCTTAGATTCCTCTAATCGTTTTTTCAAATTGTTGATAATGAGTTTATTTGTTGATTCAGCTTGTCCATTACCCACCGGATGATAAGGTGTAGACGTAATTCTTTTGATCTGCCAACTTTCGAAAAATTCTATGATTTGAGCGCCTATAAATTGTGGGCCATTATCACACACGATTTCCTTTGGTACACCAAATCGACATATGATATTTCGCCAGATGAAATCTCTGACTTCTTTTTCTCGTACCTGTTTAAATGCTCCTGCTTCTACCCATTTAGCTAAATAGTCAGTGAGTACAAGTAGGAATTTTACCTGCCATTTTGCTTGCGGTAGTGGACCCACGATATCCATTCCCTATTTCAAAAAAGGCCACGGTGCAATGACCGGATGTAATAGCTCCGCAGGTCTATGCATGTTGTTACCATATCTTTGGCACTTATCACATTTGGTCACGAAGTTCTCTGCTTCCTCTTCCATTTTAGGCCAATAATAGCCTACTCTAATCATGGTTCTTACCAGCGACCTTCCCCCTGTGTGATTTCCATAATGCCCCTCGTGTATTTCTCTCATCACATATTCCGTTTGAGAAGGCCCGAGGCACCTTGCTAAGGGGCTACCGAACATTTCTCGATAAAGATTACCCTGCATTAAACAATATCGAGCAGCCTTTTTTTGAAGTGCTTGAGCTTTTCTCTTGTCTTTGGGGACGGTACCATACTGCAAAAAAGCGACAATCTCGTTTCTCCAATCTCAGGTTATGTTATTGAAATTTACCTCATTTTTGTCTGGATCAAGTACTGAATGAAACAAATGAATTACAGAAGCATTTTTATTACTCGCCACGTTTGCCGCAGATGCGAGATTGGCTAGGGCATCCGCTTCGCCATTTACATCTCTTGGTATCTGCGTGACTTTCCAAGTTTGAAATTGCCTAAGCAAATACCGTACCTTTTCTAAGTATTGCTGCATTCGTGCTTCCCTGGCTGTATAAGTCCCCATCATTTGGTTAACTACGAGCTGTGAATCGCTTTTGATTACAATTTGCTTAATGCCAAGTTCTCGTGCCAGTTCCAAACCTGCCATCACAACTTCATACTCTGCCTCATTGTTAGTTATAGAATGGCATTTTATGGCTTGACGAATAGCTTCACCCGTAGGTGGCACCAAAATAATTCCTAAACCTGATCCCTTTACGTTAGATGAACCATTAGTAAATACGGTCCAAATTCCTGGATTAGACCCGTTGAACACCTGTAATTCTTGTTCCGCTTCTAATTGCATTCCTTGGCTAAAATCAGCTAAAAAATCTACTAATACTTGAGATTTTATCGCGGTTCTGGGTTGGTATGTGATATCATATTCACTTAGTTCTATAGCCCATTTAGCTAACCTACCAGACAACTCATGCTTGTGTAATATGTTGCGTAATGGATAAGTAGTTACTACAATAATGGGATGACATTGAAAATAAGGCCTTAGCTTTCTAGATGCCATGATTAGTGCAAGTGCAACCTTTTCTAATTGAGGATACCGTGTCTCCGCATCTAATAATGATTTACTGACATAATAAATTGGAGACTGTTTACCTTGGTCTTCACGAACTAAAACAACACTTATCGCTACTTCTGAGACGGCAAGATAGATGAGCAATCTTTCTCCAACCTTTGGTTTTGCAAGCAACGACGGATTTGACAGGTATGTATTCAAATTTTTTAGTGCCTGTTGACACTCCTCAGTCCATTCAAACTGATCTTGCTTTTTAAGGGCAGAAAAGAATTTAAAGCATTTTTCGGATGATTTGGAAATAAATCTCCCCAAGGCTGCAATTCTCCCCGTCAACCTCTATACCTCTATTTTACTTGTAAGCATGTCAGGGATTTCCTCAATGGCTTTAATCTGTGCGAGATTCACTTCAATACCACAGTTAGAAACAAGAAAGCCTAAAAACTTACCTGATGCAACACCAAATGCACATTTCTCAGGATTTAGTTTCATATTTAATTTCCGCAAGGTTTGAAATGTTTCTGACAAGTGTGATATATGATCCCCTGAATGTTAACTTTTGATGAGCATATCATCTATATAGACCTCCATAGTTTTTCCCAGATGATCTTGAAACATTTTGGTCACCAGTCTTTGATATGTTACACCAGCATTTTTGAGACCAAAAGGCATTACTTTGTAACAGTAAGTCCCCCTGTCTGTTATAAATGATGTTTTTTCTTCATCTATGGGATCCATTTTTATTTGGTTGTATCCTGAGTACGTATCTAAAAAACTTAACAACTCATGTCCTGCAGTAGCATCAATTAGTTGATCTACGTGTGGTAATGGAAAAGAATCTTTAGGACAAGCTTTGTTAAGATCTGTGTAATCTACACAAACACGCCATTTACCGTTCTTTTTAGGTACCACAACAGTGTTTGCTAACCAATTAGGATACTTTACCTCACGGATAGACCCATTGTTTAATAATTTTTGGACCTCATCTTGAATCACCTGATTTTTGAAAGTTCCTTGCTTTCTCTTCTTTTGTTTGATAGTGTCACACCTCCTTTTTCGCTACTACACCCCGGGGAAGGGTATAATAAAAGGAGTTTTTCCAATTAAAGGACAATCAAAACGGGATTCGTTTATTAAGAGATTCAGAGTCGCTACTTGGGAGATTTATGGTGTCCCAAGTCACCGATTTGAATCCCGAATCGAGGAAAGGGTTTGACTCTGTATTACAGTCACGAACCAGAAATCCGAGTAAGGAAGTCTGTTAACCCGGGAGAAGGGTTAGGCACTCCCGAGCTCCGTGGTTCTAGCACGGTCGCTCAACTGTTACATTTGGCAAAAATCTGATTTTAGTAAATGTTATCCTATTGTGCAATTTTTAAAATCACTTACCGCTTTCAATTAAATTTTTAAGAAAGTGAACGTCGTTTAAGAACATGTTTTCGGATCACGTCACATGAAATGCACCCGGATCCTCGACACATTTTTATTCAACGTTTTGAGATTTGGATTTGGGTTGCATGAAATGCACACCCGTATTTAAGAAGGTAAAATTATTAAAAGCGCGCCTAAAGTGGCTAGCGTGTTGTTATCTTCGCGGGAGGCCGTGAAATTCACTAAACGGCACGCCCCGAATTTTAAGTATTTTGGTATGAGCATTTAATGAGGGCCCGCAATTTATATGTTTTGTTCGGCGAGGCTCATCTCATTTTTATTTAAAGGCCATCCTAGAGCAAACTACCATTTTCTATTTAAAGTTGTCTCTAAAGAATCCTAGTTACTTAATATTATGAAATTCGGACTTCAAGTTCAAGTCCGGGTTCAAAAAAAGGGCAAGCCTTTTAGTTCGAACCCGCTACCTAACGCGAAGTCCCAAATATGGTCTCATTGTCTTTTGTCTATGGCTTACTGCGCTGTGGGCTTATGCCTGGCCCAGCAGCACGTATCTCTCGTTAAGTCTGGGCAGGAATTATTTGGACTTCAGGAATTATAACAGTCCAGTTTAACCAATCAGTGCAGGAGACAATCAATTTGTGAATTAACTCTATACTTGCATCAACTCACAATTCTGAGTTTGCATTTGAAATTGATATCACTTTAGGCTATTGTAGTACTGAATTTAACACATAAGTACACTAGCATCTCCAGCACAACTTAGATAATCTAACACATAATTCCAAACATGCTGCATACTAGTTTAATCTTCCAAATCCCTACTGTTTGCTCATTCCTGTTAGAGTGTTGATTCATGAATTTAACTGAACATTAACGTAACCACATAACGAAAATTGAAACTCGATAGTCAATGATGCTAAATGAAAATGGATTGCCTATAGTTAACTTTAATGAATCACACATACTCAACAACGATTTCTGCCATTTAAATCACGAGTGAGATTATAACTAGTTCCTGATTTCAAACCAAACCTCTACTTTTAAATCTCAGATTTCGAATTCATACATGGCAACTCAAACTCGGAATTTTAAACTAATTCAAACTAACACTACTAAATATAAACTCCTACAATCAGAAGAAGTAATCAAATTATTTTAACAGTCCACAGTCCAGACAATCCTTATTTACAATCCCAAATAGTCCTAACGCTACGAACAGTACTAATCAACTTCAGTATAACAACTACAAACTAATATCAATCTATAATCACACATCTCAATTTTTAAATGAAACTAGATCGTTTTACATGAGGATGCAATAGAATTGTGAACCAGCTAAAAATGCAAAGAAGCAGATGAGCGGCATTTTATTTCAATCCAAATTTCGAGATCTACAGCAGTGTACCTGGAATTAAGTCACAAGGAGAAGAAAAATAGGAATCAGCAGCAACAAGTGACAAAACAGCAGTTCAGATCTAAGCTCACAACCCATCAACCAATATCAGAATCAATCCAGAATCGAAACGTGAAAACACAGCACCAATGTTCAACCAAATAGACTCGGATAAATCCCAAATTGATCAAAATTATACCCAGGAAAAACTTCTGAAACTTCCAGCAACTAGGAACACCAAAATAGCTTGAAGAAGACTCAAAAATGACTTGAAGCTTGAAGCTTGAATCCAGAACTCTAGACACTCTCATTCTCAATGGAACATTACATACTTTGAAGTTTTCTGTCGTTTCTACTTTTTTTTTTGGTTTTTTGAAGGTTTGGAATTTGAAATTCAAAACTAGACTTGAAACTTGTTGAGCAATTTTTGAGGGAAATTTTCAGATCTTCCCCAAACTTCCGTGTGAAGGCAAGGTGCATGCCTTTTATAGGCATAAAATGAAACTCTATCAGATTTTCAGATTTTCTTTTTTAGTCCCTCTTTATTTCTATTTAACCCTCTACTTATTAACTTGTTACTCAAGTCACTACCGTAAACTTTTAAAATTGTGACTAAAGTCCTATTTTAGAAGACTCTAGAGCATTCTAGTTTCAGCCACTTGTAAAATTTCCATTTGAACTCCCTATTTTGCCCTCACTATTTCCCTTGAATTACCCATTTAAGCTAACTGACCCAGTTCCCCTTACCCCTGATTAACTAACAGATAACCATAATTAACTAAAAGGTTCCAGTAATCAAAACAATCAGCAAGCTAACTGAATATTGCAATGAGGTGAATTAAAATCAACAAAACATATATCTAACGGGATTTGAAATCAGAAAACAAGACTAAACTAAAAGAAAACTCAACAAGCATGAATTTATACCACCACTTATACTTAATCATGATCAGAAAAGAAAACATGGAGAATATAAAAAAATGACAGGAATTAAATGCATATTAGACTAGAGATTTAACAAGTATGAAAACAGAAAAGAATTAAGCAAAAAAGAAAAACCAAACTCAACTGACGGCTCAAAATTCTGTTGCCCTCCGATTTGAAATTTGAATCATTCCGGTGATATTTGACCGCCATTGACACTGAATTCCTCATGAGGATGACGAGAGGATCACATGGTATTAATTTGGAGTGGTTTGGGGCAATTAGGGTTTTGGCCGGAAAACTTCAAAGCGATATTCGAGAAGTTCCGGCCATATTCGAGAGTCAGGGCCTTGGGGGTTTGATAGAGGAGGTTATGGTGGTCCTATGGTGTAAACTTGGTGGAGTTTGGGAAAGGTGACGTTTTGGCCGGAAAATCTCTAATCCAAGATTCGACACATTTGAGTAAAGTTCAATGGAAACCAATCACGGATTTGGAAAGAGGGGAAGAAGAGGAACAAAGGGTGTTAATTTTGAAGTGGTTTGGAGGCGAACCGCCGCCGTGGACGATTTCCGGCGGCGGTTCATGGCGGTGTTACATAGGTCTACTTTTGGGTGTGATGAGGGAGATGA
>NW_017670461.1:410216-440532 GCF_001879085.1 Nicotiana attenuata | reverse complement strand
TCATCAGACTAAGATTTTGATCCTAGGAGAAAGTTCATCAGACTAGGTCGTCTATCTTAGGAGAAAGATTCATCAGGCTAAGATGTTGATCCTAGTAGAAGATTCATCAGACTAGGTCCATTTACATTATCTTAGGAGAAAGATTATCGGACCAAGATTTTGATCCTAGGAGAAGGTTCATCAGACTAGGTCCCCTTTTCTTTGTTATCTTAGGAGAAAAGTTCATCAGACTAAGATTTTGATCCTAGGAGAAAGTTCATCAGACTAGGTCTTCTATCTTAGGAGAAGGTTTCATCCGACTAAGATTTTGATCCTAGGAGAAAGTTCATCAGACTAGGTCTTCTATCTTAGGAGAACAATTCATCAGACTAAGATTTTGATCCTAGGAGAAAGTTCATCAGACTAAGATTTTGATCCTAGGAGAAAGTTCATCATACTAGGTTTTCTATCTTAGGAGAAAGATTCATCAGACTAAGATTTCTATCATAGGAGAAAGTTCATCAGACTAGGTCCATTTTTGTTATCTTAGGAGAAAGATTTATCAGACTAAGATTTTGATCCTAGGAGAAAGTTCATCAGACTAGGTTTGCTATCTTAGGAGAAAGATTCATCAGACTAGGTCTTTTTGTCTTAGGAGAAAGATTCATCAGACTAAGATTTAGATCATAGGTGAAAATTCATCAGACTAAAATTTAGATCCTAGGATAAAGTTCATCAGACTAGGTTTTCTATCTCAGGAGAAATTCATCAGATAAGATTTTGATCCTAGGAGAAAGTTCATCAGACTAGGTTTTTTATCTTAGGAGAAAGATTCATCAGACTAAGATTTAGATCCTAGGAGAAAGTTCATCAGACTAGGTTTTCCATCTTAGGAGAACAATTCATCAGACTAAGATTTTGATCCTAGGAGAAAGTTCATCAGACTAGGTTTTCTATCTTAGGAGAAAGATTCATCAGACTAAGAGTTAGATCCTAGGAGAAAATTCAACAAACTAGGTTTTCTATCTCAGGAGAACAATTCATCAGACTAAGATTTTGATTTGGAGAAAAATCCATCAGACTAGGACTTTTCATCCTAGGAGGAAAAAATGTGAAAAGCAATGGCAGCATTATATGCACGCTAACAAGACAGGCAAGGGCGAAGATTTGAGAAACTTCCCTTTTGTCGGCTTTCCTCTTCTTCCTTTTCTTTTTCTTTTTTTTTAATTGTTGAACCAACTTTCTTGCACTGCTTTGTTCCTGTTTCAAACAAAGAAAACTTGTGATTAAAAATGTGGTGGTTAGTTTGTGGCCTTGAACTTTGAGGCTGGCTGCTTCTGCATTTGCCAAGATGACTGATTTCCACTCGAAGACCTTGCTTGTTCCCGATATCCTCTACTTGTTGCATTGCATGAACTGGCATCCCCCAACCCTTATGTCTCATATGAATCCCAAAGCACATCTATTGCTCCCACTTCGTGTACATGATGTTCTTTCTTGACTTAATCACTGGCCTCGGCCTTGAAGTTGTATTGTTCCTTCACTTGCCTTGATAATCGATTCTCACTTGGAGACCTTGCTAACCACTATCTTTGTTACCCTTAACGCAGAAAATACCTGTCACGACCCAAATTCCCATACCCGGTCGTGATGGCGCCTCTCGTGAAGACAAGGCCAGCCAACTTACCCAAATCATTTCTTTAACAGTTACTAAACATAAGTGAATAGAATAATACAACTTAACGGCCATAATAATCAGTATTTTCAACCCCACATAACCCGACCGGGTTGTCACAAGTCACGAGCATCTAAAAAGTAGGAACACAACTACAGGGTCATATATATATAAAATGAAATTTGGAATCCAAAAGATGAAGTACGGTGCCGCGAACGCTGGCGGTCACCTTGCTCAGCTACATTAGTATTACCTTCAGTCCGCTAATCACCCGCTACCGGGTGAACAATACCTGCAACTGTACGCGAGGTGCAGGGAGTACAGTGAGTACTTCCACCTCAGTGGTAATAAGAGTAAATAATAACTAAGAGACAAGAAATCACGTAAGAGCACTCCATCATGCTATATAGGACAGTACAACCCTTTGAGAAAATAGTAAAACCGTGAAAAATCCTTTAGAAAATATCTGGCTCAGTTTAAAACCTCTTTTGAAAATATCCTTTTCCAACAGTCAAGCAAATGAATGCGTAATCAGATAGTGCAAGTCCGCACATAAGTCAGCCCCTCGGGCACAGCACTCCACTAACAATTAACACCAGGGCGTCTGGTAAACAGTGCAAGAAGTAGCATGAATGCCAATGAAATGAGAGTGCTGAATGTCATGACACGTATTACAAAATGGAACCAATGCATGAATGCAATGCAATGCATATGACCGCTGCGGTGCGCAGCCCGATCCATTTGGGTACCCGCGCTCACTCTGGGGGTTCAGACTCCGGAGGGGCTCCTACAGCCCAAGTGCAATATCATCATAGTATCGTTGCGGCGTGCAGCCCGATCCATCCTCAGTCCAGAACATGCAAATGAGCCACTCGGGCAAATGTCAAGTAATAGCTTTTAACTCAAAACATCAGAAAAATACAATTTAAGTCTTTAAACTTTAACAATATGACTGCACATTTCAAAACAGGGTTTAACTCAGGACTGAAATCATTTAATATGCTAAGTGTCATGAAAACAGTGATAATAATCCCTAAAGGATTCAAATAATCGGCACGAAGCCCAAAACATGGCAATCAACCCAAATCACGATAGCATCAAGCAGGTTTTAGTCAATTACGCAGTAAAATCAACAACCGGGACGGACCAAGTCACCGTCCTCAACGGTGCTCTACCCCACGCTCATACCTGGCGTGCAAGTCACCACAAAACAACACTATGATGTGCAACTCCGGGGTTTCAAACCCTCAGGATATCATTTACAAGTATTACTCACCTCAAGCCGGCCAAAGTCTAGCTCGCTATGCCTTTGCCCCTCAAACCGGCCTCCACGCACGTCGAATCTAACCAAAACCATAAGGCATACGTCACAATAGGCTAATGAATCATAACTCAATCGAAAAGACTCGAAAAACATCAAAATTCACGAAGTTGGCAAAACCCGAGCCCCGGGCCCGCTTCTCGAAAAATTACGAATTTTACATCACCGGATTCCTCGTCTCGCCACGAGTCCGTACATATAAAATTCATCAAAATCGGAGTCCAAATGCTCCCTCAAATTCCAGTTTTTCCCATTTAAAAACTCAAGCCCTAGTTCTTCAATTTTTCACCCAATTTTCCAAGAATTAAAGGTAGATTCTTCAATAAAATAGCGTTTCTAGGTCACGAGGCTTACCTCCAATCGATTCCCGTCAAACTCTCTTCAATTTCTGCCCAAAAGCTCTTGAAGTGGTTCAAAAATGGAGGAAATACCAAATGGGTCGCGGATGAAATGTTATATAAAACCCTTCTGTAACTGCCCAGATTGCTCTATGCGAACGCGAGACTCCCTCGCGTTCGCGATGATCAAAATTTAAGTTGACCCAAAATACCCTTCGCAAACGCGTCTGGTCCCCCGCGAACGCGAAGGCTTAGGCCTCCACACTCACGCGAACGCAGCCAGTCAACGCGAACGCGTTGAACATCCAACTGGCCCTCTATTTTTCTTCTACGCGGACGCGTGCCCAGTCATGTGAACGCGATGCACCACTGCCCTTAACCTACGCGAACGCGTAGCCCTAACGCGAATGCGATGAACAACTTCCTGCCCCCTCAACCTTACTCTACGCGTACGCGACACTTGCCACGCGAACGCGAAGGCTTAAAATAGCCTGCAACTGCTGTTGCATTTTCTGCAACACTCAAAGTCCAAAAATCCTTCCGTTGGTCACCCGGAATCACCCCGAGGCCCCCGGGACCTCAACCAAAAACACCAACATACCCCAAAACATCATACAAACTTGTTCCAATCCTCGAAACACATCAAACAACGCTAAAACCATCAAATCACCTCGGACTCAAGCCTAAGTTTCTTATAAACTTCCGAAATACGCATTCGATCGAAAACCCGACCAAACGATGTCCGAATAACCTAAAATTTTGCACGCATATCCAAAATCACCTAACAGAGCTACTGCAACTTTCGGAATTCCATTCCGACCCTCGGATCAAAATCTCACCTATCCACCGGAATTCGCCAAAATACCAACTTTGCCAATTCAAGCCTAATTCTACTCCGGACCTCAAAACTCACTTCCGATCACACTCCTAAGTCACAAATCATCCCCCGAAGCTAGCCGAATCACCGAAATTTGCATCCGAGCCCTCTAACTCAATAGTCAACATCCGGTTGACTTTTCCAACATATGCCTTCCTTAAAGAGACTAAGTGTCTCATTTCCTATTCAAACCAATCCAATTCAAATCTAACTCACCCGATGGCAATAATGAAACATGAAGAAGAAATAATTAGGGAAAACGGGGCTGTAATACATGAGACGACGGGTCAGGTCGTCACATACTCCCCAACTTAAACCAACGCTCGTCCTGGAGCGTACTCAGAGTTGTCCTAGAAGCTAACCAACAGCTGAATAACTTTTCCAAGCATATACCCGGGGTGATCTCTCATCACCCTACCTCGCATAGGTCCGATAACACAATATAGCTGAAATTTCACAGTCTATCTAAACCATAAACCGTAGAACCACATTGCACTTTCCGAAATCATACACAAGATCAGAACCTCACATCTATACTCAGAATAAAACCGAACCAGCTATAATAACCCATGCTTGCAACCTCCGGTGAAATCATATGATATACCACATAATCCAAACACTCGAAACGGTAGCCTCTATTTACAGCAGTTGCCCATAATAACCAAATACCGATAGAAAACCTTTTATTAGCTAAAGTCTTATTCCCACACTTCCATATACTGCCAACAACAAATGAAACACGCGATAAACTGTAACCATTCCTTAGATCAACCATTCATGAAGCCACTTCCCTTTGACTAATATCACAACAGATTTCCGGGCCAAACCTTGATATTATCTCTCTAACAAGCTGAAATCAATTATGTTCGTTTCATTAATGACTCCAACGATCACCTTAAACCCAACACACCACCCCGGCGATATGACATCTCAACACAGACCTAAGCCACAACTTGCATAACACACGCACCAATGAGGAACGATCTGAACATACCCAAATCAGGACAAATGACTCAAACGAAAGAGCTGTACCTCAAGCTCATCAAAACCATTACAACACAAGGCTGAGACCCCGTCTCACCTCTTAGAAATAGAATGCCTGAATCTACCTCGAAGGGTCCTAACTCCACGTAGCCTCGCTACAATGCGCGATCATATCCAAACACTGTTACACATGAAGCACCTCTAGTCAATATGATCAAAATCGACAGCCACGCACATTTGATGTCTGTAACCAAAGCAATTCATTAAATCCACGGTGAAACCAATAACATATGACACACAACCCGTTAGGCCATAACCAATACTCCATTTGCTGAGCAACACTCAATCACTCTTCCCGCTCGACAACCTCTATGAATCTCAAATAGGACCGCACCACATGTGCCTATAGCCAACAAGTCATGACATCCCACAGCACATAAAGCAACTCATAGATCTCCCCAGATCCCTAAACAAGCTCAATAACGATAGATCCAACCTATCCCTCAACAATACAACTCGGGACTAACCAAGCTAACTCAAGCTAAATACGTAGCCACATTGGCCTGCCAACGAGCTCATTATCAAGAAGCCTGAAGCTGCTCCTTCCACTACTATAACTCCTGTCGGAGCCGTACAATACGGTGCCCGGCACCAAATCAACATCGAAATCCACAACCTTGCCCGGCAATATGCCCGGCCACAAGGAACGCATCCGAAAAGGTCACTCAATACCGGAACTGAATCAATGGTAGAAACCTCTGCACTGACATCCGTCGCGAAGGCCCTATTAAGGTAAGCAATCCTTCTCAGCCGTTCGCTGAATCTTTTGAAATATATACCACTATGCAAGAACATAATCCAATGCATCTCGCCACTCAACCCGTGGCATTTCCGACATAGCCCGTAGTATAATAGTCTAGAATAATCCAACACTAAGACAACCAGTTTACCGTCCAATAACATATCCAAAATCTGGCATACCAAGCAAGGAAAAGATCCACTCGGACCTCCAAATCTCAATAACCGCTAAACGGTGCCGATACACACGATCTACAACCACTGCATAGCCTGAACACGAGAACTCCTAGTCTCTAACTCCATATAGCACACAAATCACTATACCCGATCCCAAATTGCGCCGTAGGAATACCTATTACACCTCGAGTATCCAATCACTCCACGAAAGATATTCTAAAATTTCCCTGTGCCATCAAACAAACTCAAATATCAACAGTCGATCCTAAATGCCACAACACTACTGAAGTATTATCAGTTTACATCACATTGCCCTTTTACTGGAACATATACCCCCGTCGACTCACTATGGTTGGCTATACCATTTTCCTTAATCATTTGAAAATCGATTCTTTAATCACCTGCAGCTGCCCGCGCTGCTTAGGAATTTAATGACTTTCCATTATGAACTGAACCGTAACCTTACACACACAAATCCCAATCCTCCACAACATATCACATATACCATACCACCCTAGGATAACATGAGAACTCCATCTCCCTTTTCTTAGCCACAAACATCTACGTACCCAACTAGTCGAGAACTCTCCATTGATCCCATCTAGAATAAAATCACTACACATCCCATGCTTCGCATGCCTATAGAGAATATATACGTCTCCAAACCACGATAAAACTCATTAAAAAAAACTCTCTCCCCAATTCCATTGCACAAGCTAAATTGCCACGACTGAATCCTTCTACCCAGACCAGCTAAGCAAGCTGTCAGAACTCAAGAGCCTTGCTGCACAATACCTGTAAAAGCCCATTACCTCGAACACATACGAAGAATTAATCACATCCTTACCATACCGATTCGGTCTACTATCAAGCTATTCTATCTATCTAATTTTCCTTTTTGATTTATCATTGATATTTCTCCCTCGCTGTAGCATCACAATGCCTCAATCCAAGCTTACCACACGAGACTCGAACATAAGACCACACTGTCTAAGACCCATAGGCCACTGAATACTTTCTTAATTGTTTCCCAGAAATACCACATTCCAGAATACTTCACTCTGAGAACTTTCTGCGAATCTAAATTTGCTTCCTTTACTTTCCAGGTATCGACACATAGGATCCCATGATCAACATAAAAATACCACAAGTCTTGACATTTTCTATTGAAAACACTGTCTTTAGTCACATACACCACCTTAAAACACCTGAGTGCTACATGTAGATTCTTGAACACATTAAAACCATTCTCGAGAGTCATTCTCTCTTATTCATCTGCAAATTACCTGATTTAACGAACAGAACCACTCGTGCTTTATTGACACTCCGATACCGTAAAATGAGACCCTCATCCCAATACAACCAAGCAACTTCCTGCTCTATGCACCGAGCATTCTTTACCAACAACAACTCTAGACATTCCGAAATTATCATACCCTATGGAACATAATATAACCTTTGTCGAAATTTTGCTTCACTCGCCCATCCTCGGCCCAATTTCTGCAACTAGAACCGATTCGCCAGCATACCTTGAGACGTAACCAACATAGCACATAACCGTGCAATCAGCTAATCAATAGCAATCTCCCCAACTTGGCTCGAAGCCATATATCAAGACACACTTAACAACTCATAACACTTTTACTCTAATGATGCCACAATGTCATAGTGAGATTAAACTCAAATCATCTACAAGTTTGTGAAAACACAGATCATCTAGTACTGAAATCCTCTACAACCCTCGCATTTATCCCCACATCAACTGAGTCCACTCTCTTAAGTGACCCGATTTTTTTTTAATTTCAACACATACCCTTCAATTACACATGAGATCTTCTAACATACACGTAAGGACCATACCACTCAAGAACACTCCGCAGGAGATGACCCCTGCTTCACCTCAATTTAATAATTCAGCATACCTTTCACCATCATATACGTTACTCAGTCATTAGTCTTCCTGAGTTCGAACTCATACCGCCGCATGCAATGCACTTCACTTCCCAACTAGGAGGTACGACAATGTTCTTCACGCGCCAATTATTTGGGCTACACATCAATCAACAATAGGAGTCGAATCACTTAATAGTTCATCTATTATCCTGCAGACTTCTTCGTCACTACCAAGTCATATAATTACATCTCGCAGTACTAACTTACTCATCACATGAATACCAAACCGCCATTCCGGCTAATAGGGGCAATACTGAACGTATAAGTTCAAAACACTTGCTCACACAATCAACACCTTGGTGCTCAAGCCATAGGCAAGGATCCGGCCTCAAGTCCTCCAGACTGGCCCAACATACTCACGAAGATTACATCTCGCCCCTCGATCGGGGAATCACAAATCATCAAGGCACATATAATACTGAGCGCTCACGTGCGCATACAGACGTGTGGAAGGAATTTCAAGAGTTATATCTCAAGCTGAATCAAGTACGCACGATAAGAATTCCAAGAATGGGAAGTTTTCCTAAAGGTTCTGCAGCCTCTCGAGGATAAATACAGACGTCTCCGTACCGATCCGCGAGACTCTACTAAACCTGCTCATGACTCGTGAGACCTAGTAACCTAGGCTCTGATACCAACTTGTCACGACCCAAATCCCATACCTGGTCGTGATGGCGCCTCTCGTGAAGACAAGGCCAACCAACTTACCCAAATCATTTCTTTAACAGTTACTAAACATAAGTGAATAGAATAATACAACTTAACGGCCATAATAATTAGTATTTTCAACCCCACATAACCCGACCGGGGTGTCACAAGTCACGAGCATCTAAAAAGTAGGAACACAACTACAGGGTCATATATATATAAAATGAAATTTGGAATCCAAAAGATGAAGTACGGTGCCGCGAACGCTGGCGGTCACCTTGCTCACCTACATTAGTATTACCTTCAGTCCGCTAATCACCCGCTACCGGGTGAACAATACCTGCAACTGCAGGCGAGGTGCAGGGAGTACAGTGAGTACTTCCAACTCAGTGGTAATAAGAGTAAATAATAACTGAGAGACAAGAAATCACGTAAGAGCACTCCATCATGCTATATAGGACAGTACAACCCTTTGAGAAAATAGTAAAACCGTGAAAAATCCTTTAGAAAATATCTGGCTTAGTTTAAAAACCTCTTTTGAAAACATCTTTTTCCAACAGTCAAGCAAATGAATGCGTAATCAGATAATGCAAGTCCGCACATAAGTCAGCCCCTCGGGCACAGCACTCCACTAACAGTTAACACCAGGGCGTCTGGTAATCAGTGCAAGAAGTAGCATGGATGCCAATGATATGAGAGTGCTGAATGTCATGACACGTAGTACAAACAGGAACCGATGCATGAATGCAATGCAATGCATATGACCGCTGCGGCGTGCAGCCCGATCCATTTGGGTACCCGCGCTCACTGTGGGTGTTCAGACTCCGGAGGGGCTCCTACAGCCCAAGCGCAATATCATCATAGTATCGCTGCGGCGTGCAGCCCGATCCATCCTCAGTCCAGAACATGCAAATGAGCCACTCGGGCAATGTCAAGTAATAGCTTTTAACTCAAAACATCAGAAAAATGCAATTTAAGTCTTTAAACTTTAACAATATGACTGCACATTTCAAAACAGGGTTTAACTCAGGACTGAAATCATTTAATATGCTAAGTGTCATGAAAACAGCGATAATAATCCCTAAAGGATTCAAATAATCGGCACGAAGCCCAAAACATGGCAATCAGCCCAAATCACGATAGCATCAAGCAGGTTTTAGTCAATTACGCAGTAAAATCAACAACCGGGACGGATCAAGTCACCATCCTCAACGGTGCTCTACCCCACGCTCATACCTGGCGTGCAAGTCACCACAATACAGCACTATGATGTGCAAATCCGGGGTTTCAAACCCTCAGGATATCATTTACAAGTATTACTCACCCAAGCCGGCCACAAGTCTAGCTCGCTATGCCTTTGCCTTTCGAATCAACCTCTTCGCACGCCGAATCTGATTAAAACCACAACGAATACATTACAATAGGCTAAAGAAACATAACCCAATCGAAAAGACTCGAAAAACACCAAAATTCACTAAGTTGGAAAAACCCGAGCCCCGGGCCCACTTCTCGAAAAATTACAAAATTTGCATCACCGGATTCCTCGTCTCGCCACGAGTCCGTACATATAAAATTCATCAAAATCGGAGTCCAAATGCTCCCTCAAATTCCAATTTTCCCATTTAAAAACTCAAGCCCTAGTTCTTCAATTTTTCACCCAATTTTCCAAGAATTAAAGGTAGATTCTTCAATAAGATAGCGTTTCTAGGTCACGAGACTTACCTCCAATCGATTCCCGTCAAAACTCTCTTCAATTTCTACCCAAAAGCTCTTGAAGTAGTTCAAAAATGGCGGAAATACCAAATGGGTCGCGGATGAAATGTTATATAAAACCCTTCTGTAACTGCCCAGATTGCTCTATGCGAACGCGAGACTCCCTCGCGTTCGCGATGACCAAAATTTCAGCTGACCAAAAATACCCTTCGCGAACGCGTCTGGTCCCCCGCGAACGCGAAGGCTTAGGCCTCCACACTCACCCGAACGCGGCCAGTCAACGCGAACGCGTTGAACATCCAACTGGCCCTCTATTTTTGTTCTACACGGATGCGTGCCCAGTCATGCGACCGCGATGCACCACTGCCCTTAACCTACGCGAACGCGTAGCCCTAATGCGAACATTCCTGCTCCCTCAACCTTACTCTATGCGTCCGCGACACTTGCCACGCGAACGCGAAGGCTTAAAATAGCCTGCAACTGCTGTTGCATTTTCTGCAACACTCGAAGTCCAAAAATCCTTCCGTTGATCACCCGGAACACCCCGAGGCCCCCGGGACCTCAACCAAAACACCAACATACCCCAAAACATCATACAAACTTGTTCCAATCCTCGAAACACATCAAACAACGCTAAAACCTTCAAATCACCTCGGACTCAAGCCTAAGTTTCTTATAAACTTCCGAAATACGCATTCGATCAAAAACCCGACCAAACGATGTCCGAATAACCTGAAATTTTGCACGCATATCCAAAATCACCTAACAGAGCTACTGCAACTTTCGAAATTCCATTCCGACCCTTGGATCAAAATCTCACCTATCCACCGGAATTCGCCAAAATACCAACTTTGCCAATTCAAACCTTATTCTACTCCGCACCTCCAAACTCACTTCCGATTACACTCCTAAGTCACAAATCATCCCCCGAAGCTAGCCGAATCACCGGAATTCGCATCCGAGCCCTCTAACTCTATAGTCAACATCCAGTTGACTTTTCCAACATAAGCCTTCCTTAAAGAGACTAAGTGTCTCATTTCCTATCCAAACCAATCCAATTCAACTCTAACTCACCCGATGGCAATAATGAAACATGAAGAAGCAATAATTAGGGAAAACAGGGCTGTAATACATGAGACGACGGGTCGGGTCGTCACAATACCTCTGATCCGTTCACCAAGCACCCTCCATCTGATATGTACCAAACCTTTCGTGTTTTACCGAAAATACCTTTGATCCGTTCACCCTAAACCCTTCATTTGTTGCGTTGTTAATGAATTGACAAGGATCCCAAAGCATGTAGATTGTTGCCAGCTCAGTGTGCTTGCTGTTTTTCCTGACTTATGACGATTTGATATGCTGGCCAGATCCTGTTTTGTTCAATTGGAAAGCTGGTGGCAGATTTTGAAGTCATTTCTCACTTGTTATGACCAAACAGACTCAGGAAGTGGGACTAAATAAGACAAGAGTAACAGAGTAAAGGATAATGGAAAGAGGTGATTCCTAACAAGAAAACTACAACGTAGAAACCTATCGAATGTGGATACCGACTCTAATGACCTTGACATGCACCTGCAGCCTATTCTGTTAAGCAAATCTGATGTTCAGCTCTTGTTATACCTTTTCGCCGTGAAACAGGGCTTCAATGCTCCGCTTATCCGATTTGAATAACAATCCGTTTTTGACTTGGTAGTGCGCGAAGGGTTTTCACCATCAAGCCTCTCTCATTTTGGGTCTTTCTCTCATCTCACCATCGCCTTATGGTGCCCGTGAAGGTTTTCACCAATAAGACTCTCTCATTTTTGATTTCTCTCAGCCTTCATTGCCTTGTGGTACCCGTGAGGCATTTATCATCAAGACTCTCTCATTCTTCATTTCCCTTGTTTGGACCGGAGTGTTGCCCCTGATATGGTTCACCTCTATGCGCTTGACTCAACATCTCTCGAAGATTGATCAGAAGGTCTTTCTTTGGACCGTAATGCAGGCTTTTGGACAGGGTTAGGAAGAAAGGGTATCAAAGGCTCAAAACAATTCAACATGGGCTCAAAATTACAACTTTCGGAATCAGATTTCTCACAACAACCACAACTTCTGCCCCAGTTTCTTCCTTGGGGACTTTTGGATTTTTATTCGGTGTGACTGAACCTCAGAGAGAGGCTGCCTACGTACCCTTTAGGGATCAAGTCAAACGTAGTTCAGGTCATAGAATTACTTCGTTGTTTGTGATCTTTCCTTTTCTTCCACTTGTCTTTTCTTTCTTTTCATTTCTTTTCTTTTTTCCTTTTCTTTTCTTTTCTCTTCTTTTTCTTTTCTCTTCTTCTTTTCTTTTCTTTTCTTTTTCTTTTCTCTTCTTTTTTCTTTTCACTGTTTTCTTTTCTCTTCTTTTTCTTTTCACTGTTTTTCTCTTATTTCTCCACTTACTTTCCGCACTCGAGCTTACGAGTTTTATTATTGATTCCGAAATAGGGGTATGCAAGAAAATAATCGAGGCTCAAAGGGGTAACAAAGGATAAAATGTTTGGATAGCAGAACAAAATGCCTTCGTTATTCCAATCTCCAAAACATGCCAAGTACAAACTACACAATTAAACAAACTGAGGAAAACATACGTAACATCTTTTGATTGCGCCATATCCACACATTTGCCTTCTACATTTGTCAATTACCCAGCACCATTGGGCAACAATCTCAGTACCACGAACGGCCCCTGTAGACTTGGGGAAAACTTGCCTTTGGTTTCAAACCGATGTGGCATGATGCATTTCAACAGTATTTCTTTATGTTCCGTTTGCCCCAGTTTCATGCAATTTGGGCTCGAAGTGATCTCAAAATGCCCTTACGTATTTCCCTCGAATGTCCTTACATCTTCAACATCGTTTCATTGCTTCATTACTAAACTGACTTTTAAAAACTAGGCTGAGAATTATGCGTGCATGTCATGTCACCAGAACCAGCATGAAAAGAATTGTAAAAGGAGAAGAAAACTAAACAAAATGACTAGAAATGGCAGGAAACAGAGAATTGCATTAGACTGACGGTGAAAGGGTTTAAACAACAGAACAAGCAAGCAAACCTAGACAGCACTAAACAAGCTATTACGTCTAAACAAACAAGGCAAAGTGAAAAGATAGAAGGGTTTGAGTCACAAGACAATATCCGGATTACAACCCTAAAATAACCCGGACAACAGAAATGACAACAAAATAAACCACCAAAACTCCACTCCGGCTGACCAAGAAATGGAGCGTCTTCCCAATTACTAAGCATGACATCTTAACCACTGAGTTTCACATCAATATTGCTGGAACCTTCACCAATTTCAATATCATTGACTTCATTCAACAAGTTTCCGAGAGGGTTCTCATACTCCCTGTCACCATGGATCTTCCCCACAAAATGTGCATCATCATGTGCAGGTAATGGCTTCTGTGCAATGTTCTGGGTGGCACTGTCCTGGACCGCCATTATCCCTTCCTGAATCATTCTTTCTATCTCTCTTTTCAAATCCCGACAACTTTCGACATCGTGCCCCTGGACATTGGAATGGTATTCACACCTTTTAGAAGGGTCAAAGCCTCTTGCACGCTTGTCCACATGATTCGGAGGAATGGGTGCAATCAGGTTATATTGCTTTAGTTTCTCAAACAAGTTTGCATATGACTCTCCCAAGGGGGTGAAAGTTTCCTGCTTCTGTGCCCTCTCTTGTTTGAAATTTTGGCTGGCCCGCAAACCTGCTCCAGGGGGATTCTTGTAGGCTCTTGGGGGTGGGTAGGTGTTTTGAGTTGGGTAAGCATTTTGTGGGGTGGGTGCGCGCCATTGCGCATGGGTAGGATGTTGGGGGTATGTTTGGGCATGGTGGACAGAGAAGTGGGGATAGTGTTGTGGTGGGCTATATGGAGTGTGGGGGTAGGTTTGGGGATGGGGTCGAGGTTGGTTGTAATATGGTGATGGGCCCCTGGACCAAGCTCTTGATTCAACTACTGCCACATCTTCTTTCTTTTTCACTACCCCTCCAGTGCCGCTCTGGATAGCCTGGGTAGTTGCCTTGATTGCAGAATAGCTCATGATTTTGTTGGACTTAAGCCCCTCCTCCACCATACTTCCCATTTTCACTACTTCGTTGAAAGATTTTCCCACTGCTGACACCAAGTGACCATAGTAGGTAGGCTCCAAAGCCTGCAGGAAGTAATCAACCATCTCGCTTTCCCTCATTGGAGGATCGACTCTTGCCGCCTGCTCTCTCCACCGGAAACCATACTCTCTGAAGCTTTCCCCGGGCTTCTTCTCAATTTTGGTCAGTGACAGACGGTCCGGGACAATTTCGAGATTATATTGAAAGTGGCCTGCAAATGCTTGGGCCAAATCATCCCACGTGTACCATCGGGCATGATCCTGTCGCGTGTACCATTCCAAGGCCGCACCACTGAGACTTTGACTAAAGTACGCCATCAATAATTCATCCCTTCCCCCAGCTCCTCTCATTTTGCTGCAGAATCCCCTTAGATGTGCCACCGGATCACCATGTCCATCATATAAGTCAAACTTGGGTAGCTTGAATCCTGCTGGCAACTGGACATCGGGAAACAAGCACAAATCCTTGTAGGCCACACTGACTTGGCCACCCAATCCTTGCATGTTCCTGAAGGATTGCTCCAGGCTTTTTACTTTTCGAAACATCTCTTCCTGTTCCGGATTCTTAAGCGGCTTGTCAGTTTCCACCGGGAGCTCAAAGTGAGGGGTGTAGGAATATGGCTCAGGAGCTTTAAAGGTAGGCTCAGGAGGGTAGTACTGGCTGTCGTGAGTTTGAAACAATGGCTCACTGGAAGATCTTTGCAATGTGGCAGGTGGAGGCGCCACAAAGACAGGGGTGATTGGTGGAGGAGGGTTTTGTTTGGGTAGTGGAGCTTGGGGAGGATAGGAGGTGGTGCCATAACTCTGTTGGTAGAAAGGGAAAGTTGGCGAGGAATTCACAGTAGGAGGCTCCTGGGACTGAGCCAAAGGTGGGATATATGCTGGATTGGCGGGATAAACTGGCGCCGGCTGACCCTTAGCCCAGGCCTGATGCATCTCGGCCATCTGCTGCCTCAACTTATACATCTCTTCCCTCATTGCTTTGACATCCACCACGTCTACCTCTTTTGACGGGTCCATGATACTGGTATCTGATTCTTGGCCTGTCATGTTCAGTTTGTTTTTTGACCGGGTGTTGTAGGAATGGGTTGCTAGGATGCCAACCAACTAAACCACCTGCCTGGACACATCATCAACGGCTTTGTTAACAGTTAGAGCGTAAACAGATAGATAACCGCACATTTGGGGAATGAATGCACCTAAGCAGTTAACCATTTCTATTATGACTTCGCTTGGTTGCATGCATCATCCCGGCTTTCATTTTTCTTTATTTTCCATGCCTTTCCTCTCATTCTTCCCTCGTGTTTTCCATTGTTTGTTTCTTGCCTTTCCCTCTTTCTTTTGCTTTTCTCTCTTGTTTTTCCCTCTTTTCTTTTCCTTCTTTTTCTTTTGCCTTGGTTTTTCCTTGTTCCTATTCGCTCCTTTCCTCAAAATTATTTTTCCGCTCTTTTCTTTCCTTTGCTCCCTTTTTATTTTCTCTTGTTTGCTTTTGTTTGGTTTCTTATTTTCTTTTTGTTTTTTTCCCTCTTTTGTTTTTCTTCCCTTTCTTGTTTTTCACCTCTTTCCTTTCATTCTTTTCTTGTTTTTCCTTTTTTTCATTTAGTTACAGTCGAATCCTATGGAGATTGCCTATGTATCACGACCCCGCGTGAATCAGGCCGAGCGTAGTTCTTGCAAACAAATGCGAAAATAATGAAACAATTTTGGGGAATTTTTCTCAATTTTTCATTAATAATAACTGCGATTACAAAAGCTACCAGACTATTTGTGTTTCTCAAAAAGGGGAGTTACAAAAACAGACTCAAAAACAAAAATACAGACTCGATTAACTAGGAATACATCAAAGCTTCAAATCCTGGGGCCCGCGGGGCATCACTCGGCATTGCCACGGGCCTGCGCAAGACTGAGAAGGTTTCTATGTCAACTGGGTCATCCTGGACAAGGAGTTCTAAGGGAAAGTGTGACTATTTAAAGAAAGCTGACTTATTGTGACTTAAAAGAAAAGTGGCTATCTTTCAAAAATTTTATTTAAGAAAGCAAAGACTTGGTTTTGCAAATACGGCCTCTCAGCACTTCCGGGAGGGAGATTTTAAGGTTGTGCCTGCAAACCATGACTCAGGGTGGCTATTCTTGCAACAACAGCCTTCCGGCGACATTCGGCTTATTTTAAACAAGAATGGCGGCACCCGACTTATTTTGACAAAAAGTTAAAGTCTTGGTATTTTTGGCTTTTTTTTGAAAAAGGGTGGTTGGACCCGATGAGGGTTGCCTACGTATCTCACATCCGGTGAGAATCAAACCTGCGTAGTTCCGGCAAATAAAACTAACTATTTTCGAAAACAAAACTCTTTTTTTTAAAAGCAAGACAAACTAATTTGAAAATAAAACTCTTTTTGTTTTTCTTTTCCATTGGCAAACAAAACAAACTAAAAAAAAATACTTTTCTTGTTTCTTTCATTTTTCTCAAAAATCCGACAGAATTTCGGCACTACTTGGGCATTGGTTTTTTCTAATATAGGTAATTAACTCTCTACACTGCTATTTTCTCTTTTCCCCTTTTTGTTTTTCAATTTTTCCAGATATTCAAAGCCGGTCAGCATGCAAGTCCAAAACAGATAAATGCACAAGTAGGATGCATCAGGATGGTCCATTATTCCGGGTACACCTGTCCTAGACGGACCCAACCCCTGTGTTGAGTCCCCTAAGTCATATGCACGTGATGCAAATAAGCGTTCCTACTAGGGATCCGGCATGAGGTCAAGTTATTCTAGGTTCAAAACCTAGGTATATGTTCTAGACTGTGTATCCAAGCAGACAACTCGAGTCGAGGAGGGGGCTACGTACCGGGGACCCGCAAGATCGTCCGGCTTAGTAACTTCTCCGAGCCTCTTTCTTATTTCAGGGTATGACACTAACAGAATAGGGAGTCTCAACCAATAAGCACATCCCCGGAGGTGAGAAGAGAAGGGTTTCGGCTCAGTTTATATACGGTTCAGATAATATCAAAGCGGTAAAGCATTTAGCACATTTAGCAGGAAACATGTAGGAAAATCAGATAAAGCCAAACATAACAATCATTCTAAGCTCGAATTCTTAAACCCTGAACCAAAGTTCTGGGTTTATGTCCCCAGCGGAGTCGCCAGAGCTGTCACACCTCCTTTTTCGCTACTACACCCCGGGGAAGGGTATAATAAAAGGAATTTTTCCAATTAAAGGACAATCGAAACGGGATTCGTTTATTAAGAGATTCAGAGTCGCCACTTGGGATATTTATGGTGTCCCAAGTCACCGGTTTGAATCCCGAATCGAGGAAAGGGTTTGACTCTGTATTACAGTCGCGAACCAGAAATTCGAGTAAGGAAGTCTGTTAACCCGGGAGAAGGGGTTAGGCACTCCCGAGCTCCGTGGTTCTAACACGGTCGCTCAACTGTTACATTTGGAAAAACTCTGATATTAGTACATGTTATCCTATTGTGCAATTTTTAAAATCACTTACCGCTTTCAATTAAATTTTTAAGAAAGTGAACGTCGTTTAAGAACGTGTTTTCGAATCACGTCACATGAAATGCACCCGGATCCTCGACACATTTTTATTCAACGTTTTGAGATTTGGATTTGGGTTGCATGAAATGCACACCCGTATTTAAGAAGGTAAAATTATTAAAAGTGCGCCTAAAGTGACTAGCGTGTTGTTATCTTCGCGGGCGGCCGTGAAATTCACTAAACGGCACGCCCCGAATTCTAAGTATTTTGATATGAGCATTTAATGAGGGCCCCGCAATTTATATGTGTTGTTCGGCGAGGCTCATCTCATTTTTATTTAAAAGCCATCCTAGAGCAAACTACCATTTTCTATTTAAATTTGTCTCTAAAGAATCCTAGTTACTTAATATTATGAAATTCGGGCTTCAAGTTCAAGTCCGGGTTCAAACAAAAGGGCAAGCCTTTTAGTTCGAACCCGCTACCTAACCCGAAGTCCCAAATATGGTCTCATTATCTTTTGGCTATGGCTTACTGTGCTGTGGGCTTATGCCTGGCCCAGCAGCACGTATCTCTCGTTAAGTCTGGGCAGGAATTATTTGGACTTCAGGAATTAGAACAGTCCAGTTTAACCAATCAGTGTAGGAGACAATCAATTTGTGAATTAACTCTAGTTAACTTTAACGAATCACACATACTCAACAACGATTTCTGCCATTTAAATCACGAGTGAGATCATAACTAGTTCCTGATTTCAAACCAAACCTCTTCCTTTAAATCTCTGATTTCGAATTCATACATGGCAACTCGAACCCGGAATTTTAAACTAATTCAAACTAACACTACTAAATATAAACTCCTACAATCAGAAGAAGTAATCAAATTATTTTAACAGTCCACAGTCCAGACAGTCCTTATTTACAATCCCAAATAGTCCTGACTCTACAAACAGTCCTAATCAACTTCAGTATAACAGCTACAAACTAATATCAATATACAATCACACATCTCAGTTTTTAAAGGAAACTAGATCGTTTTACATGAGGATGCAATAGAATTGTGAACCAGCTAAAAATGCAAAGAAGCAGACGAGCGGCATTTTATTTCAATCCAAATTTCGAGATCTACAGCAGTGTACCTGGAATTAAGTCACAAGGAGAAGAAAAATAGGAATCAGCAGCAGCAAGTGACAAAACAGCAGTTCAGATCTAAGCTCACAACCCAGCAACCAATATCAGAATCAATCCAGAATCAAAACGTGAAAATACAGCACCAATGTTCAACCAAATAGACTCGGATAAATCCCAAATTGATCAAAATTAAACCCAGGAAGAACTTCTGAAACTTCCAGCAACTAGGAACACCAAAATAGCTTGAAGAAGACTCAAAAATGACTTGAAGCTTGAATCCAGAACTCTAGACAATCTCATTCTCAATGGAACAGTACATATTTTGAAGTTTTCTGTCGTTTCTACTTTTTTTTTTGGTTTTTTGAAGGTTTGGAATTTGAAATTCAAAACTAGACTTGAAACTTGTTGAGCAATTTTTGAGGGAAATTTTCAGATCTTCCCCAAACTTCCGTGTGAAGGCAAGGTGCATGCCTTTTATAGGCATAAAATGAAACTCTATCAGATTTTCAGATTTTCTTTTTTAGTCCCTCTTTATTTCTATTTAACCCTCTACTTATTAACTTGTTACTCAAGTCACTACCGTAAACTTTTAAAATTGTGACTAAAGTCCTATTTTAGAAGACTCTAGAGCATTCTAGTTTCAGCCACTTGTAAAATTTCCATTTGAACTCCCTATTTTGCCCTCACTATTTTCCTTGAATTATCCATTTTAAGCCTAACTGACCCAGTTCCCCTTACCCGAATTTACCTAACACGATAACCATAATTACTAAAGGTTNTCAACAAAACATATATCTAACGGGATTTGAAATCAGAAAACAAGACTAAACTAAAAGAAAACTCAACAAGCATGAATTTATACCACCACTTATACTTAATCATGATCAGAAAAGAAAACATGGAGAATATAAAAAAATGGCAGGAATTAAATGCATATTAGACTAGAGATTTAACAAGTATGAAAATAAAGGAGAATTAAGCAAAAAAGAAAAACCAAACTCAACTGACGGCTCAAAATTATGTTGCCCTCCGATTTGAAATTTGAATCATTCCGGTGATATTTGACCGCCATTAACACTGAATTCCTCATGAGGAAGACGAGAGGATCACATGGTATTAATTTGGAGTGGTTTGGGGCAATTAGGGTTTTGGCTGGAAAACTTCAAATCGATATTCGAGAAGTTCCGGCCATATTCGAGAGTCAGGGCCTTGGGGGTTTGATAGAGGAGGTTATGGTGGTCCTATGGTGTAAACTTGGTGGAGTTTGGGAAAGGTGACGTTTTGGCCAGAAAATCTTTAATCCAAGATTCGACACATTTGAGTAAAGTTCAATGGAAACCAATTGCGGATTTGGAAAGAGGGGAAGAAGAGGAACAAAGTGTGTTAATTTTGAAGTGGTTTGGAGGCGGACCGCCGCCGTGGGTGATTTCCGGCGGCGGTTCATGGCGGTGTTACACAGGTCTGCTTTTGGGTGTGATGAGGGAGATGAGACGGGGGGGGGGGGGATGAGAGCTTTCCGACATTTAAATATCAAGCAATCCCCACTTCCTGGCCGTTGGATGAACAGACCTCGACGGCCAGGATTTACCCTAACTTGAATGGTGTCGTTTGGTTACTAATGAAACGGACCGGGAAATGGAGGGGTTTGGGGCCTGGGCTGAAGGGTAACGGGGCAGGAAGGGTGGTTTGGGCTAGGACAAAATTTAAACAAAAGCCCAATTTGATATCTCATACAAACAGCCCTCTTTTAATTGCTTTGTTTTCATTTTTATTCCTTTTATTTATTTTGTTTTTGTATTTCATTTTGTATTTTTCCTGATTTTATTAAAATGCAAAAATTAAAATGAAACCTAATTTATTTCGAAAATTAAGCTAATTAATTCCTACAAAATTGATTAAATTCTATTTAAAAGTAAAATCATGACAAATTCAACAATTAACAATTAAAAATGCAAAAATGGACTATTCTTGTTATTTTACTTATATTTTGTTTTAAAAACAACTGAACTACTAATTAACCCTAAAATATGAAATTAAAACCTAAAAACAAATGCCAAGCGTATTTTTTATATTTTTCATATGAATAAAAATGCACCAATAAAATACAAACAATTAACAGAAAATAACACAAGATTCACAAAAATGGTAAATTAATGAAAGAAATCATTTGTTTGAATTTTTGGGAATAATTCACTTAGGGCAAAAATCACGTGCTCACAGGTAGGTGGATAAGACGTGTCTTCATTTAATTTGTGAGTCATTACCTCCGGTACCTGTCATATCAAAATGGGACCAAGGAAAACAATCCGCGGTAGCTTTTGAAAATTCAATCAACTTACATTTCATGTCTTGGCTGAGATTGGCCCCTATTGTAGATTTTCCTTTAAGGCCATTGTACAAATAATACTACAGCCTCCAGCTCTTTGATCGTTGTTTTGATATTTTCGTTTTCTTTTGGTTCTTCAATGGAATCGGGCCTTGAATCTACATTTGTTCGCCCTTGTTCAGTTGAGGTTTGCGTTGTGGTATCCTCAACTGAATTCTGTAATTGCTATTTTTCTTCATTTCTCGTACTTGGATTGCTACGGAGTTGATGCTCCTGGATGTCTGTTGATCTCCACGGATTTGACATATTCCCAATGGTGATGGAAATTTAATGACTTGATGTAAGGTCGATGGAACAACATCCATCTCGTGGATCCATGGCCTCCCTAGAATTATGTTGAAAGCCATTTCCAGCTCCACTAGCTGAAACTTCGTATCTTTGACAACTCCTTCCGCGAATGTAGTAAGTATTACTTCCCCTTTCGTCACAATGCTGGAATTGTCGAATCCAGACAAAGTATGCGCTTTTGGTACTAATTTATCCTCAGCTTGCATCTCATGTAGTACTCTTAGTAGGATTATGTTCATGGAACTACCTGGATCAATCAAAACTCGTTTCACATTAGTGTCATGTATAAGTAAAGATATTACCAGTGCGTCGTTACGTGGAGTTAATACGCCATTCGCATCTGCATCATCAAACGTAATGCTTTCTTCCTCTAAGACATGTCGCACCTGCTTCCCGTGGGTAATTGTGACTTTGGAAACTTTATTGGCTGCTGTGTACGTCACACCATTGATTTCTTCCTCTCCGCGTATAACATTGACGGTTCTTTTGGGAGAAGGCGGTTTTAGAGGCTCCTGCCTATTCTTCATATATGCTTGCTTACCTTTCTCACCGAATAATTCGGTGAGATACCCTTGCTTCAATAGATGATCAACCTCTCCTTGTAGCAACCTACAATCTGCCGTTTTATTACCATGATCATTGTGAAATTTGCACCAATGATCGGGATTGCGCCTGTTTGGATTCGATCTCATTTCTTTTGGCCACCGCACCTTGTCACCCATGCTTCTTAAAATAGCCACCAGCTCGGAAGTGCTTACATTAAAACTATAACCGCCAAATCGTGCCTTCAAATTTCTATCATCATCTCGTGACTCTCGTGTTTACGATCATTTCCATATCTCGATGATGAGCCCGATTCTCTATTTCTAGATCTATGATCGTACCTTGAATGATCATGCTTTGACCGTGAACCTTTTCCAGCTGGGCCCATATATGGTTCGTACCTGTTTTTACTGGACCTTTTTTAGTTTCCGCCCATCTTGAACTTACCTTTTCTTCTTCTTGAGATCGTGAGATAATATCTTCTTCGATCCTTAACTTCGTGCTATACCTGTTGTAAACGTCATTCCAAGGTTGCTGTGAATATTTATCCATATCTATTGCTTTAATTACAAGCGGTACTCCAGGTATTTGCTCTATGCGGTCACTTTGCTCCTTGAGCTATTTTTGCAACGTTCAAACTAAATTTTGTAAATCGGAATTGACTAAGTTACCTGGTTCTCCCTCTCGTGACTCACTGGGGATTCTGCCACTGCCTGAATCAACAAGCCCAAAACGAGGGTTTTCCAAAGTGTTGGTATTTGGAATTGGTGTTGATGGTGCAACAGGTAACTGGTTGGCAAAGGCCTCAAGAGCTTTATTGACCTGTTGAGTGATCAGCTTCTGCAAAGCTTCATTGATAGCTTTATCGTTGTCAAATTAAGCATTTGCGTTTGAGTGAGATCCATCAGGAGTTCTTTCCCGAGACCGCCGAGGCGAGCTTTGTGGAGAAGGAATCGGAGTGTGAACATCTTGTGGGTCCCCTTCGAGTTGATGGTTTCCTTGGGTGTTAGTGTTAACATTTGACATGATTGTTGATGTAAAGAAATAGGTTAGGTTAAGAAAGAATAGATTATCAGATTCCCGGTAACGGAACCAATTTGTTTAACCAAAAAAATAGAATTTCAGTCAAAGCTTTATTTTTAGAAGAACTCGGGTTAATGATAATCGAAAATGAATAAAAGAAATTGATTTTGATAACAAATAGATAGCAGAAAACAAAGTAATCCAGTATATTCCGTTGATATTGTGTGTCCTTACAAATGACCAATCTTCTCCTTTTTATAGCTATCTCTAAGATATACGTTTTGCCTTTGTCATAATAAGGTCATTATAGACAATTAAGGCATTAAATGCTACGTTACATAATCATTGCAATTTAATACAGATTCTCTAATGTTTTTCAGTATTTAATGCTTATTAAATACTGTATCTGTACTCTCTTGTGCTGTCAGATTCATTCTTCTTAACTTTTAGATTTAAATAGGTACGAGCGTCGAGTCTTTATCCGCTCGTGCCTCTGCTTGAGCCTCTGCTCGTATCTGTTTCAACTCGTGCCTCTTTGCTTACCATCATTCTTTGACCAGCCTTCATGTCATGACACGTCATCTTTCAATCACTTCACTATGTAAATTCAATTTTTCCCAATACAATACTACCATTGGTTTAGCGCATGGACCATGCACGTAAGTATTTCCGAATTGAGAAATAATGCTAGAACTATTAATCCAAATAGTCACCCACTCAATTGTTTAAACTAAAATCGTCGGCATATATATAATATCTGTCATTATTATATTAAAAGCATAAAAGTCCTTAACGAAGTTATTTGTCTTTTTTAAGTTTTTAAAATAGAGTTCACGCTGACAAAATAGTTATTTGATTATTTTTTTTAGTATTTAGGAATAGGATCATTCAATTAATTTTCTGCTAATTAGGAATAGTAATTTAATTCTTCCCCTAATTTAGAACTTTAACTTTTAAATTGCTTTTTATGAGATAATTTTATCCATGGTCATTGAACTTTTGTGTTTGTTACCCAAAAGTCATTTTTCTTTTTTTTTTTGTTACGTAAAAATCATTCAACTTTGTGTTCATTACACAAAAGTCCCTTTTTTTCTTTTTGTTACACAAAAATTATTTTACTTTGCTCTAGTTATCATAAAAGTCGCATTTACTTGAAAAGTCTATTATGCCCTTGATATTATATAAACCTTCATATTTATGTAATACCTTCTATATTATATACTATATAGTATATTTTAACTATGTATTTTATTTATAAATAAAATAACTTAATATTATTTAATTTATTATTTTTATAATATATTCGTATATTTAATTTTTTTCTTAACTATAATTTTCAAGATATATTAGTAGCGTTAAAAAATAACTTTTATTCAGCAATTCTTTTTATTGAATTTAATTGACCGGCCAAAGTTGGTCCGAAATTACCGACCAACTTTGGTCGGTATGCCCTTCCGGCCTTCAAGATACCGACCACCGTTAATGATCGCATTTTGGACGGTTATTGGCCATTACCAACAAACTTTGATCGATTTTTTTGGACGGCTTTTTTCGAATTTCTAGTAGTGTAATTTCCCAATTAACCAATTGCCCGGGTAAATCCCCAAGAAAATATCCCCAGCTAAATTTTACATGTAGTATCTAGGGATTTTCCTTCAGATTAATATATGATTTGTTCCTCATTTTCTTTGTTTGTTTACCTGTGAATTTTCTCACGGAAATATACTTGCCGATTTATTTCTCTACTAATATACATTGATGTTACTGACAAATTTAATAACACTACTAATATATTTTGAAAATTTACATTAAGAAAAAATTAAATCTACGAATATATTATATAAACAATAAATAAAATAATATTAAGTTATTTTATTTATAAATAAAATACATAGTTAAAAATATATTATATAGTATATAATATAGTAGAAAGTATTGCATAAATATGAAGGTATATATAATATCAAAGGCACAATAGACTTTTCAAGTAAAAATGTGACTTTGGTGATAATTAGAGGAAAGTAAAATGATTTTTGGGTAATAAAAGAAAGAAAATTGGCTTTTGGGTAACAAACACAAAAGTTTAATGACCATGGACAAAATTATCTCTGCTTTTAGTTCTAGAATTTCAAGTACTTTCAATTTACGGTAAGAAATTTCATTCACTTTCTACTCCATTTATAGTTAGGAGTATTATAAATTTTTGTTTCTTCATCTCAGTTCTATATGTTTACCATGAAAATGGTAATAACAATTAAATTTATTGATGGGGCTCTAAAAATACGTGATCTATTTTTATGCTAGTTGTAGAGCAGTTGATGCTATCGCGTGAAGTTTAAAGGCGAGATGCGAGCTGAAATAAAGCTATAATCGAACCGATAAATAACCGCTTGGGGCCTCGAGCTAGTCGATTTAGGGCCTCGAGGTCGATTCCCGAGCTCGGGCTCGAGCTATTAGGGACAGCCGGGAAAGGGCTAACAGATACGACAATATTAAAGAAGGCTCTTTATGGCCAATGATAAGCAATAAATGAAGAACAAGTGTGAAGATAATAAAATAAAGCAACAATATCGAGAGAGTGTATTAGAGAGAAAAGAGAGAGAGTTATCATATATTTCATGTAGAGTAGTTGGAACAACCTCTCTCTCTACAAATAAGTAAGAATCCCCTTTATATAGAAGGGGGAAAGCTTATATGGTATGACATACATTAGCTGTAAAGGTGTCGAGATGGGACGACTGGATGTGACACCCCGATTAGGGTTCAAGGTAGCCTGGCTAGGCTCTGTCACACTTAGCCATGTCTTGGGGACTCCCATTTTTATTCTAGTCTCGGCCGATATTTTCTTCAGACCGGGTGTCGACGAGCTCCGAAGAAGAAGACTCGAACGCATCTCTGCAGCCTCGAGGCTTCGGGGCGATCTTCTGAAATGCCTCGATGACGGGAATTTAGAAAAATCTGATTTTGCCGTATACAGATAGTCTCCGCATTTCCTAGAGCGAGGCGACAAGAAATGAATTTGATGCCCGGCTCTCCGGGTTCCCCGTGCCGATGTCATGCTGGTGATGCAACCCATGACGTGAGCCTTTACAATGGCCGGGACATCCCATGGACTTGTCTTTTCGGTGCCATTTATTGCATTGTCGATTCCCGTTCTTCAAAGTGAGAGTACCTCCATCGATTCAGTTTTCAAGAACGCATTGATTGCGCCTACCGGTCCGTCTTTCAAAGGCATTGATTGTCGTGTAATTTTCTCCTATAAATGAGGGCATCCTGGCACTATCTCTTCAGCTAAATGTCTTCTTTCATTCATTCATCCGTTTCTCTTCACTATCTTCCTTCGTTGTTAACCACCATGTTAGGGACTCAAGGCTCCAAGGTTGTGTGGCAGCATTTTCGTCGGCTGTGTAGTGGCCTTTTGCCCGAACTTCCCTTTGTCGAGCGGTATCACGCCGTTTTGTCATTGTTGTTGTTATTACGAGTGCTACTACTGTCGATATGGGCTCGAGGCGATGAGATAGTGGTGGTCGACTTCTTCTGGTCTGGACAGGCATTCGGACTCTATACCGTTGCTCGGGAGAGCGTTCGGCTTATACACCGCTGCTCACTCTCCTACCCTGGACTGGTGTGGCACTTCGTTCCTTGGGTTTTTCCCCAAGGGATAAAATGGCACAACTGTTGGCCCAAGAACAGGTGAAGTTTTGAAGACTGACAAAAAAACTCAGTTATGGACTAGGTCCATCTTGTGAAACACAGTCATGATCAACCCAAACATGTGAGATGCACGTGAAGGAGATAAATCTAACTTATCAGAAGTAATATCTCCTGATCTGATCGAAAAGGTTGCATACTGGATAAGGAAAGAAAGACTCCTTACATGAAGAGAACACAGTTTAAAAAGAGGATAGTGTTAGAGTATGAGATCAACTAGAACTCTTCTATGATAGAAGAGTAGAATCTGTATCCTAGTTAATCTCTAATCACTAACCCATTAAATATCGCTGTTGTTCTCTTTTACAGGCAATGCACATAAGCAGAAGTTAAACTTAAATTGAGAGCAAAAGAGCAAGGCGATTTTGCAAGCAATTTATGTGTGATTCAAGCGTGCAATCCTGAAGCTAGTTGAACAAGATAGAAGAACTAGTTCCAAGTGTCTATCTTTTATTCTAGTTCAATTGTAGTAGGTGATATTACATTGTATCTTTAAGCTTTTATAGAAGCAACTGTGTTAGGTACTTAGAGTGTTCAAGTTAGAGTTAACTTGAAGTTGTCGCAGCAGTTGAGGCTGTGTGCTGTCGATGCCCCCTTTTTCCTCGCGAAATCGGGTTTACGACATTCAGGAAAGACAACTCTATTCCCGTTTGGGAATTGGGTTTTGGATTTGGAGAGTCGCCACCTAATGATTATAGTGCATTAAGACACTTTAAGAAAATAATTTGAGATGAAAACCAGAGTTTGGGTAAGGGCTAGAAATTATCTTGAGGGGAAGGTATTAGGCACCCCCCAAGATCCACTAGTGTGGTTCCCGGCCATGCTACAATTGTGACTTTAAATGCAAACAACAAGTAGACAAGCAAGCATTGCAAATACGATGAAACCACTCACATAACAATTGCAAATAAAAAGCACAAAAGGATTTAAAAGTGCTGGAATCTGGAAGGAAGTAGTTTTATAATCATAGAAAGGTGTGAGAGAAAAGAAGGGGTCAAATAATTGATGCAAGCAACTTAAAAGAAGTAAAAGAAGCGGAAGTTGAAAATTGGATAGCTTTTAAAATTCTGAAAATGACAAACTAATAAAGAGGGAGGGGGGTCCTAGGTTTATATATCACATGGATCATTTACACAACACCGGTATCCAATTGAACGCGTAGTGTTATCGTGTGATCATCATCTCCATGTCTACCCTTCCCACCCCGTTAAGGTATTAAAGCGCGGAATGGTATCGTTACTTATTGCATGCTATTGCCCGCCCCAACCCTATCAGTCCCGGAGGAAAATGGACTACTAATCCTAAAGGGAAAGGGGTTTGGGGCTTTTAGAAGTTTTCAAAGGACAAAATGCTAAGGCGTCAACCAAAACACATAAGTGCAAATAGAGGGAATCAGGCAAGCAAACGGGGCTCAAATATGCCTCCATAAACCAGCAAAAAGTCATAGAGTTTAGCATGTCTTACACGTACTGTTTTTGGTCTTAATTAAATAAAGCGACGAGCGGACTGGTTCAACACATATTTTTAGGCGAAAAAGTCTACATTAGGCTTACTCGAATGTAGTTGACTAAAACCGATCTGATTGTTAATCCTCTAAGTATTGGTTAGAACTAGGCGTGATGTATACTGATTTTAGAAAAAGATACATACTGAAGAGGGGTTACCAATTTTAACAGGACATTACGAGTTCAGCAGTTAATATTACCTCTATTCAGATTCGAGATTTCCTATAGGCATGCTTTCTATATGTATGCTGATTTGGACACCTTTTGGACGTTAACAATGGTCCTAGGAACATGGTATCTATATGCAACTCTTGTTATTAAACCTACAAATTGTTTGCCTAGTGATGTTTATAAATTCAGAATGCTGTAGTCTATAGACCGTATTTTATAGAACAATTGGAAGTTAATCCTATAGGCAGGATATCTATGCGCGGAGACACAGAAATTATGAGTGAATCCTATAGGCATGATTTCTAGGTATGAGTTTGCAGAAGTTAAAAGTTAACCTATAGGCATGATATCTAGGCGTATTTGCAGAAATTAAAAGTTAACCCTATAGGCATGATATCTAGGTGTGAAATTGCAAAAATTAAGAGTTACCCTATAGGCATGATTTCTAGGCGTGTGTGCATAAATCATAACAAACTCCTATAGGCATGATCTCTACCCTTGATGCATAAAAATAAATCCCAACCCCCCTTTTTACTAAAGTTCCCCGAGCTTGTACAAGTTATTACAACCCAAAAGAAATGAACTGGAATTAAAAAATACATCAAAAATCCTCAGCTACATACGAGCAGCCTAATCCAGACTTGAGGCCTAATAATATGAGATTGAGCCACTTCCGAGATTTAGATTTCCACGCCTTCTCTCATATAGGGTGTTTCAGAGATCCAAGGGATTTCAGGAACCCCAGGCAGTGCATACACCCAAGATGTTAATCAGAAATTGAGTTGTGCAGTGTGGAAGGGCCAGCCCTTATGTGTCCAAGTTCAGAGGGAGCTCAAGGGTCCCAAGGCAAGGCTCACACAAGAGGGGCAGAACTTAAGTTCTAAGAATGAGTGTAAGTGCAATAGAAAGGGTAGGGGGCTACCCAGGCAGGCTGGTGGTCATGCCCAGCCACAAAATAGACAGGCACACCCCTAACCAAACCTGTTGATCAAGCATTTAGAGAGTAAAGACCTACTGGAGGTCAAGCCATAGCCTGAACAATAATTTAAAGCTTTATGATAGCACCCAATTTTGCCAAGGATGTTACTCAGCACACACAATAAGGGAGTGGGGATGGGAAATTGACAAAGCTTAGGGCCCAAAGGGGTCCAGTTCATATCCATGGACAATGATTTCAGACATTGCCATGTTTCTGAACCATAACTTAAAGCATATAAAGGGGTATGGGGGTTTGGGATTCATAAGGTAGCAAATAAACAACACACGACTGACAGAATGCACACATAGATAAACTTTAAATTGCAAGGGAAAGGGAACATATTACAGCATGCTAATAACACATCTTGAATTGCAGAAACATGAGTAGAAGTGGACAGGAATGAAAAAAACATAGTTGTTGTTGAAAGCTTGTAAATTAACTAGGACATACCAGTAGAGAAGCAAAGTGACAGAAAAAATAGAAGCAAACAAGAATCCACAGTCTAG
>NW_017670461.1:396678-407270 GCF_001879085.1 Nicotiana attenuata | reverse complement strand
GGTACCACACAAACACCCCCCCCCCCCCGTCTTTGTTGGTATGAGAATAAACATCAATTGGTATCAGAGCAGATTATCTTGAAGAGGTCTAAACACCTTAGGAAAAGATCAAAGATGAGTGGCACCACTTGGAAATAGGGAAGGGCAATCCACTCTAGGCCCCCACTCTCTAATGGTCAGTACTATTCTTGGTGGAAGAACAGGATGAAGGATCCACATCATAGGAGAAGACTATGAACTCTGGGACATAGTCAACTGATGGTTCCCCTTGGCTACGTACAAAAAGAAGATGCTGAAGAGTGGAACATGGCCAAAAGACAGAGCCGACGCACTGCTGTAAGATTTTGAAGAAATGGGAAAAGAATTCCCAAGGGCAAGAAATGGCTTGTATTGTGGGACTAGGTCCAACGAGTACCATACAGGATTTCAAAGTGTGCACCACTGCTAAGGATGATATGGGGACACTTTACAAGTGGGCTCATGAAGGAACTCTTCAAGATAAAGAGATCAAGAGGAAACACTTGCTATTTCTCAATATTGAAAATTTCACCATGTAGAAGGAGAACTAATCCAGGAAGTTACACAAGTTCACAACACTAACAAATGAACTTAAATCTCTTGGGTGAATTATCCTTGAAGAAGACAAGGTGAGAACATCTGAAAGGGTCCTCCATTAACTTGGGAAAGGCAAACATTCACTGCTATTATCAGGAATCAAAGAACAATTGCTTACTACTCAAGTTGGATGAACTGATTGGAAAATCTCACTCCTATGAACTAAGAAGGCAAGAATCCATGAAAAATGGATGCACCCAAGAACAGAAAGGAGTTCTGGCTCTCAGAATAGACTGGAAGGTGAAAGATCTAGAGGATGATGAAGGTGAGCCATTATCACAAGGGATTCAAAAAGTACCCCATGATGAGATGGAAAAGGGTTTCTTCAAGGAGGTACAACCTTTCGACAAACCAAGAGCTCTTGAGAAACAAACCCACGAGGGTTGCTACAAATGTGGCAAGACTGATCAAATGATCAAGAACTGTCCCCAGTGGGAAATTGAATGGAAGAAGGAAAGGGCTGAACGAAGGAACAGAAAGAAGGAACAGGATCAACCAAGAAGGAACAAGTATCAACCAAGGCTATGGTTGCTTCTTGGGGAGAGACATCGATAAGATTCAGAAGATGAAGCTGGAGATGAACAAGCCATAATGGCCATCGGGAGAATCAGATGATGAACAAGAGGTAAGTGTGACTCATCTCAAAGACAAGATTAAACTTCTGTCTAAAGAAAGGTTATCTCGAACTATTGCTAGAACTTCATCGATGAGCCTAAGATAATTAACAATGAGAAGGAACAACTATCTAGGGAGTGTGTGATCTTAATAGCCAAGTGCAAAAACCTATAATCTAGGTCAAATGAGAGTGACAGTAAAAATGCTGAGTCAAAAGAACCAGGTTCTTGAACTTGACACCAGTGTCTTAGAACTTAGGTCTGAAAATTTAAAACACGAAATTAGGAAAAGGTAAGAAGAAAGTTGATCACACACATCTCACCTTAGAAAGAAAATCTAGGAAAGAAGAAGGATTGAGATGACAAAAAGGAAGAGCAGATAAGAATCTTAAAGGAAGAAGCTAGGGAAGGTAAAGCATGAACTAGATAGAACTTGCAAATGAATAAGGTTTCTGATGCACTATCCTGGCTACAAGAACACCACAGTAGCAACAAGAGAGGACTTGGCTTATGGACCCAAGACCTAAGTGGGACCCCCAAAAGCCAATACATCACTCTCCTTTGAAAACAAAATCTTGCTCACACTGTGGCAAGACTGGTCATTACCAAAAAATGATTTGAATGCAAAAGAAAGGCCAGTCAAAAGAACAAATACCTTTGTTCAAGAGAAAACATAGGTTTGCCTGGGTGGGGCCAAAAGGAAATTAAATTTACCCCTTTGCCTATAGATAGGACCCAAACTAGTTTGGTTTCCTAAGACTAACCCTTGATTTCTTTTTGCAGGTCCAAAGTGAAGGGAAGTAAGCCAAATATGGTATAGGATAGTGGCTGCTCAAAACATATGATGGAAGCAAGAACCGGTTCCTTTCACTTGAAGGACTTAAAGGGAGGGGTAATGCCTCCTTAGGACGGGAAGAAAGTGAGATTATTGGGGTTGGAAAGGTAGGTAAGACAGACTCACATTCTATTGAGAATGTCTACTTGATAGATGGCTTGAAATATAGCTTAAATAAGTTTATCACAAACTTAGTGACAGAGGTAACCTTGTAAGCATTTACCTCTACCAAATGCTTTGTGATTAATCTTACCACTGACAAGATTGTTTTGCAGGGAAAGAGTTAACAATATTTACATTGTAGATTTGTCACTCTTTCTGAAGATGAACTCACTTTCTTGAGTGTGTGGACAATGATCGCCCTCCTGTGGCACAAAAGACTTGGTTCATGCAAAGTCTGAATCAACTCAACAAATTAGTCTTCAAGGACCTGGTGGTAGGGTTACCTAACATTCAAGTTCAAGGGAAGACAAAAATTGTGAGGACTGTGCAAGGGGAAGCAGGTAGATCATCCTTTAAAAGCAATAAAATTTAGCACAACCAGGACGATGAATTGGTTCATATGGATCTCTGTGGTCCAATGAGAACATTGAGCAGAGGTAGTAAGAAATATGTTATGGTAACTTGTTGATGATTATTCTAGGTTTACCTGGTACTATTTTTAACATCTAAGGATGAAGCATTTGACATGTTTACTGCTTTTTTTAGAAAAACTCAGAAACAACTAGGTAATCAACTTGCATCAATCAGGTCTGATCATAGAACTGAATTTGAAAATGCTAAGTTTGCTGAATTTTGTGATGAGCATGGTATAGATCATAATTTTTCTACCCCTAGGACTCCTCAACAAAATGGAGTAGTTGAAAGAAAGAATAGGACTCTTGAAGATATGGCTAGGACTATGCTTCTTTCTAGTAAACTGCCCATAGCTTCTGGGCAGAGGCTGTAAATACTGCATGTTATATCATTAATAGATGCATGACTAGAACTTTTGTAAATAAGACTCCCTATGAGTTACTTAAAGGGAGAAAACCAAATATATCCCATCTTAGGGCATTTGGATGCAAGTGCTTTGTGCACAAAAATGGAAAGGACTCCCTAGGTAAGTTTGATCCCAGAAGTAATAAGGGAGTATTCTTGGGATATTCTTCACATAGCAAGGCATATAAAGTGTTCAACAAATGAACTTTGTGTGTAGAAGAAAGTGTGCATATAGTTTTTGATGAAGCTAACATTCTTTCTGAAAGATAGGAACATGAAGATAAAGCTATTGGGCTGGTAAAAGATTTGAGTGAAGTCTCAGCTCAAGCTAAAGTTGCACCAAAAGAAGGAACAGGTGATGGAATAGGTTCTTCCATCCAGGGCAACCTGACAGGGGGAACTAAACAAAGAGGAACTGAAACCAATCCCCTAAAGGAACCTGTTCATGATCCTGTTCCTCAGCAACAAAACATGGGAGAAACATTAAGCAGAAATCAGTTGGTTGTGAAACCTCACAAGTATCAAAGTTCTCATCCCATTGAGAACATAATCACTGATCCAACCTTTGGAGTTAAAACTAGATCACAATTAAAGAATCTGTGTGCTTTTGATGCTTTCCTATCTCTTATTGAACCTAAAAATGTTATTGAGGCTTTGCAGATGCAGATTGGGTAAATACAATGCAAGATGAACTCAATCATTTTTAGAGAAGTCAAGTTTGGCACCTAGTTCCAAGACCCAAGGACAGATCAGTAATTGGCACTAAATGGGTCTTCAAAAACAAGCTTGATGAAGATGGAACAGTTACAAGGAACAAGGCAAGACTGGTGGTCCAGGGTTATAGCCAAGAGGAGGGTATAGACTATGATGAGACCTTTGCTCCAGTTGCAAGACTGGGGACAATAAGACTCCTCATAGCCTTTGCAGCACACATGGAATTCACTCTTCATCATATGGATGTCAAATGCCTTCCTGAATGGCTATCTAAAAGAAGAAGTATTTGTTAAACAACCTCCAGGGTTTGAGAGCAAGGAATGTCCTAAACATGTGTACAAATCAGACAAGTCTTTCTATGGACTCAAGCAGGCTCCTAGAGCATGGTATGAACGATTGTCCAAATTCCTGCGTGAACATGGCTACAAAAGAAGTAAGATTGACAGTACTCTATTCATGAGGGAAAAAGGTAAGGATCATCTTGTGGTACAAATATATGTTGATGACATAATTTTTGGGGCAACCACTGACAAACTAAGTAAAGATTTTGCCAAATTAATGGGGAGTGAGTTTGAAATGAGTATGATGGGTGAGCTTAACTTTCTCTTAGGCTTACAGATCAAACAAAACCCAAATAGAACCATCATCCATCAGCAGAAATATGCAAAAGAGTTGATCAAAAAGTTTAAAATGAATGAATCCAAGGAAATAGACACCCCCATTGCAACTGCCACTAAATTAGACATAGATGAACCTGGTTCATCTGTTGATCAGAAGTTGTATAGGGGTATGATTGGTTCACTTTTGTATCTTACTGCCGGCATACCTGACATAGTTTTCAGTGTAGGGCTTTGTGCTCGTTTTCAGGCTAATCCAAAGGAATCTCACTTGACTGCTGTCAAAAGGATACTGAGATATTTGAAAGACTGATCTGTGTATTTGGTACCCAAAAGGTAGTAATTTCAATCTAGTAGGGTATGCTGATGCTGATTATGTAGGTTTCCTTGTGGATAGGAAGAGCACCTCAGGTATGGCTCATTTTCTTGGTTCATGTCTTGTATCATGGGCCACTAAAAAGCAGAATTCAGTGGCCTTTTCCACTGCTGAGGCTGAATATGTTGTTGTTGCCTCTTGTTGTGCTCAACTGCTATGGATCAAACAGCAGCTGATAGATTTTGGCATTGAAGTTGGTTGATAACACTAGTGCCATAAGCATGGCAAAGAACCCTGTTCATCATAAGAGGACTAAGCACATAGATGTTAGACACCACTTCTTAAGAGATAACTTTGAGAAAAGATTGATTACCTTAGAGTTTTGTGCTGCTGATAAACAAATTGCTGACATCTTTACTAAAGCACTGAGTAGAGAAAACTTTGAAAGGAACATGTTGGAATTAGGGATGATTAAAATCACCTAATAGGACCAGCTCTAAATGCACAATGAAAAAAAATTGAAAAAAGAAAAAACAAAAATTGGCTAGGAAATTTGAACTTGTGTAAATATCTAAATTAATTTTTACTCAGCTTCATACTTTAATTAGTATACTCCTGTGACATGTATTAGTATGACTCACTGACCTCTCACAAAATTTTCTCTATTATGGTAAATTGAGGCATGGTCAAGAGAATTCTCAATGAAGAACCTGGTTCATCAGTGTTGGTTCATTCGAATGCTAAGGTATGTTTTCTATTCTCTGCACAATTAGAAATATAAATATTTAAATCATGAGCAGAAGGCCTACAATTGTTCAAACTCCTTAGAAAATTCTATCCGTTGGTTTTGAACCAGTTCCGTCCGCATTAGAACTCTAAACCACAAAATTTTCCTAAAATCGAGGGAAGCCTAACCATTCGTTCAAACCTGAAATTTCAGGTTGATTAGACCTCTAATTGACCACTTCTAAAGCTGTCGTTATACATTAAATGTGTATTTCTCTTTAAATACGCATCATTACCTCATGCCATCTTCATAATACTAAACCGTCAAAAAATCTTCTTCATTTTCAATTGCTTTCCTCTCCAAAGTTCTAACTTACCAATTCTCTCAAGAAATCAGCGATAATGACAAACCCACAAGACAACCTTAGAACTCCTCCACAGCCCACTCCCTCTGATTCAACTACCCCACCTCCACCAAGCACAACTCCCAAACCCAGGCTGAGAAAGGTAAAAATGTATGCTCCAAAAATAGTAGCTTCTGGGGCTCTTTCAAAGAAATTGAATGAGAAATTAAAGGCAAGCCAGGTCCAAGACTCTGAGTCTAAATCTAATTCTGAGTCGTACAAGTCTGCTAGTGAGGGGGAAGGACTTGGGTCATCTGACTCTGAGAAGGCTTAAGAATCCCATTCTAAGGTAAGTTCTTCTTTGACTGAGAATTTAGAAACTAGGTTTATTCTGGTTGGGCCTATCACGGATGTGGAATTACCTGAGGTAAGAAGGAGTGGAGGTAAAAAGAAATCTAAAAAAGAAAAAGAGAGAGAGGGTGACTGTGGTGAAGAGAGGGGAATAGGGAAAGGAGTGGTTGATCATTCACCCACTGCCGATTTGTCTGTACCTGCTATTTGTGGGGTGGTGCAAGAAAATGTTGAAGAAAGTGGCAAGAAGTCAGGGGAAAGTGGTTCTGGTGAAGCCGCTTAAGGGTTAGTTAATCTAAGTTCACAGGGAGATGAACCTGGTTCATCAGTTGAAGAGACCCTAGCACACCTTTTGAAAAAGGCAGGTACCAGTTACGATCCAAAGAAAAGGAGAACATCCACACCAAACGCCCTCAGTGCTCCTAAACCTTCCAAGAAAAGAAAGGCTTCCTCCCCAACACCTACTGAAACCCTTTTGCCACAGAGAAGAGCCACAAGAAGCAGGGTGAAACACAGTGAGGTTGATCTACAAAAGGCCTTAGCTGAAAGTAAGAAGAAAAGGATGAATAAAGGAAAAGGGGAGGTTGCAAAGCCCTCAGAAGCTGTTGAAGTTGAGGAGATGGAACTGGTCCATCAGGAGGAAATTACACCTATGGAGGTTCAGACCCCCAAGCCCAAAATGCCCAAGACTTCTTCCAAGAAGTCTTCCTCTGCATCTGTGGCTGCTGAACCTTCATTAGCCAAGAGGACAAGGTCTGCAGTAAAAAGTAAACAAGTTCGAATTTCTGAAGATGAGGAATAGAGTGGTGAAGAAGAAAACGAGTCCGATGGTTGTCACACCTCCTTTTTACTACCGCCGAAGGTGTATAAGGGAGTTTTTTCCAATTTAAGTGACAATCTAAACGGGATTATTTTGTTTATTCAGAGTCGCCGCTTGGGATAGTTTATGGTGTCCCAAGTCACCGGTTTTAAATCTCGAATCGAGGAAAGATTGACTCTATTTTACAATCCGCGAACACAGAAATCCGGGTAAGGAATTCTGTTAACCTGGGAGAAGGTGTTAGGCATTCCCGAGTTCCGTGGTTCGAGCACAGTCGCTTAAACAGTTAATATTGGCATATTATCTAATTTTAATACATGTTTTAGCTTATGGTTCAATTTAACTTATTAGCCGCTTTTAATTAATTTTAGGAAGATTCAACGTTATCTAAAAGATATCTTGAACCACGCCACATGAAACGCACCCGCGGTCCACGACACATATTATTTAACGTTGCAGAGAATTGGAGTTGGGTCACATGAAATGCACACCCGAATTTAGGAAATAAATTGAAAAATAGCGCACCTAAAGTAACTACGCACTTTCAAGTTAATAACAAGGTTTGCGAGGGCCATGGAAAATTCAACTAATGGCACCTCAATCCACTTAACTAAGTCTATAAGTTACCTTTATTTGCGAATGATTTAGACAATTAGTAACAAAACGGGGATACCACACGTTTAATCAAATACCAGATTCAGTTCATGCTAGACTTCGACTGGTTATCCAAAGGGAAGAGCTGGGCCTAATTCGAATCCATAAATGGACTAAAGAAATGCTTGCTTTTAAATGGCTTGCAGATCCAAGCCCAATTAAGCCAGTAGACTGCAGCAGACATCCTTTTAAAAATAATTGGGCTCGAGGAACAACCCAAATTTGAGAAAGAGATGCCCGAAGCCTCAAGGGCTTAGCTGGGCAAACACAAGGCCCAAACAATAGAAACACGGATTATTCGAAGCATTCAAAGGAAACTTCATTAAAACACCAACTGAAATCGATTTAAGCTTTTTCTCTTTTTTTTGAACGAAATAAACAAATTAACTGAAAGCAAATGAATTCCTTAAAACTCTGCTGGGCCTTCGAGTGCTAGGCTCAAGGTAGAGCCCAAAAAGAAACTTATCAGCATTTCAAACAGCCCCTATGTGAGCCTGAATTACCTCATCTAACACCTTGGCAAGTATGTGTGAGAGTCAAGGCCTTGCTGAGGCGACAAATAATCACCACTCACACGAAAAGCTTCACGCACACTTCAACATGATACATTAAACCTCAAATTGTTACCGCTGCTAATGCTACAACCTGAAACTCGACCTTGAAACTATTTATCAAACCATACTAACACACACGATTTGTTCTATCAAATTAAAACCTAAGAATCACATATATGTTGAACACTATATTTAACATATCAAGTCAAAACCTTAAACACATCTTGTGATAGTCTATACTCTTAATGGACTGAAACTTCAAATAAAATTCCCAAAGCAGCTTAAGAAGTACAAATACCCTTTACCCTTACTGATGCTTAACAAATCCATTGGAGCTCATGACAGAAAACACAGCCCCCAAAACTTAGAATCTAAATCATGATTATGGACAATCAATTCAATTCAATTACACTATAACACTTTGAGAAGATATTCGAGCATGAATCTGAAGACCCCACCAAACAAATAGACTCTTTAAATTATTACAACAGAGTAAATAACTACACCACTAGAAAACTGTAAACATATTCGACTAGAAGTGAAATCAACCGATCTTCATTCGATAAAAAACACATTTTGCATTATTCCAGTCAGAAATGGTACCTGATTACAAGCAAGGGCAACAAAGAAAATAAGCTTGAGGTTAGGATGAAAGTAGCAGAAATAGACCAGCAGCAAGAGAATCACACAACAGCCTCTAATTCAAACCATATTTTAGCCTTTGCAAACCAAAAAAAACCAACCCAGGAATTCCAGAATGGAAACTTTTCAACAAAAACTCTAATGAAAGAAAGAAAAATGGGCAAAGTTCAGGGAATCACCAAATTGGACTGCAGAGAGATTTTTTAGTGTTTCTTTTTTTAGGATGTCAGTCCGTGTGTGCTGAATGAGGGGAGGGTCTTATTTATACAACAGAAAATTTGTTGTGTGCCTTCCAAGGCAAGAAAATGGAATTTTCCCAAAATACCCTCATAGGGCATCTTTTAAAACTAGTTTTGTACAGCTGTCCCTTTCCTTTCAGATATTTTCATTTTTCAGCCGGTTTTCCCTAACAATTTTGGGCAGCTGTCCATTTAGGAGGCTTCCCTATCAATTACTACAGATTCCCCAGGTTAAACAATCCCCAAACTACCTCTAAAGTTCCTAATTATTCAATTACCCCCTAAAGTTCTGAATATTTACAAACATAACAAACAGAAAGAAAAACGAGCTAGTACCTTCAGATGGATTGAAAACAAATGAACTTCAAAACTAGGAATGCGTCTACAACTGGTGAATCATATTAATTCACGAAGAACTAGACTGCTACAAGAACCCTAAAATAGAACTTTCAGAAATGCTAGAAAATTGATGATTTCTAAAACATGCTCGAATGAACCAACAAATACAATTGCACCTTGAATTAAACCTAAGACCCTTCTCACATAAACATAAGCTCAGAAAATGCCATTGGAACAAGAATTAATGCAGATGAGGAACTACACTGACTACCTTTATTGATTGAGCTCCGAAATTAATTAACAAATCTAAAATGAAACCTAAAACTATTGATTAACAGACAAAAATCAAGAGAGCAGTAGGAATGCAAACCTAATGAATAATGAATTGAAACCAAACTAATGAACCCCCTATGAAATTGATTTTGAACACGTCCAAAGACTGAACAGGACGACCCTTAAAGATGAAGAACAACTAGACTTGTGAACGGAAAAACAACTTGGAAGAATACTGAAGAAAGAAAACAAGAAGAAAAGAAGAAAAATGGAAGGGTGAACAATGAAACCTTACCATTTAGAGTAGAAAGCAACCGGGATCGCCTTTAATGTCATTCTCACCTCGATTGACCGATAGAGGTCTTCTCCTTCAAGAGATCCAGTCTCGCATGGCTCTGACCGAATATCTTTAAGAGAGAAGGCTCCTAAAAGCCTAATCTTAGCTGAAAACACCATGAAGGAGCTCAAACACTAGCGGAACGATCAACTCGAGCTTTTCTTTGAACCAGACATGACCCCCTCTTAGACTTAGAATCGTGGAGTTTTGGTGGGGTTATTTTGGGGAATCAGTGAGATACTAGGGTTTGGTACTGGTTTAGATCCAAAATTGGAAAGGGTTGAGAGGGATTCGAGGGACATTTCTTTGGGGTTTAGGAAGAAGAAAGCTCGGGGATGGTGTGGTGTTAATTTGGGAGCAGATTGAGGTTGCGCCGCCGCCGGAGATGGTGGGGAGTTTCCAGGCGGCGCTAGGGTTTGGTTCTCTGAGTCTGAGAGGGGTGAGACGAGGCAGATGGGAGGGGGGGTAGGGCACGTTCAGACACTTAAATATCAATAGAAGTTCCAGTTCCAGTCTGTTGGATCAATGTGATCCAATGGTTGAGATGTGAGGGGGATGGAACGACGTCGTTTAGGATTGGGGGGGTTTGGACCGGGTATTGGCTGGGGTTTGGCTGGACTG
>NW_017670461.1:384203-396416 GCF_001879085.1 Nicotiana attenuata | reverse complement strand
TTTTTGTGATTTTAATCATTTTTATAAGACAACTAAATTGCTAATTACCCTAAAAATGTAGAATTAAATCCTAAATACAAATGCAATGTATTTTTGTATTTTCATGAATTAAATAAAATTAAACATGCACAGACAAATGCAAACAATTAACAAAATGCTACAAAAATCTACGAAATTGCAAATAATGGGAAAAATTTATTTTTCTTGAATTTATGGGAGTAATTCACATAGGGCAAAAATCACGTGCTCACAGCTGCCCTTCTTTGCTCGGAAACACAAAGAGTTTTCGTGCAAAGATAAAGTGAGCGGATACGAGCGATTTTTGCCCGTTTGAGTACTCCGTGGGAAGCATTTCGAAAAGATTTGACCGCACCTTGCTTCCGAGGTTGCCTACATATCCTTGGCTATAAAGGAATCAGGTCAGTGTAGTTCGGGAAGTTTTGGTAGCTGGGACTACCAGGAAGCTATGATTTCGCTGTTGCTGTTACTGCTACTGCTTGTTGAAACTCCTTATTACACCAAGACAAAAATAAAAGAAGTTAGACTAACTACGATCTATGAATTATAAGAATCCTATCTATATCTTCAAATTTGCTCTTGCAGTTTCTGCTGCTTTGTTGACTTGTACTCTACAGGTGAAATTCCTTTGCTGCTGGCTTGAATTGTATTCTGAGGTGCTTTCCCTTTGTTTTTCAAGCGGGCGCCTGATTGCTGACTTCCTTTGAACATTGCTGCTTCCCTTTGTTCTCTAGGTGGGCTCCTGATTACCAACACTTGCGCTGCTTTTCCTCGAAACTTGAACTGCTTCCCTTTATTCTTCAGGTGGGCTCCTGATTGCTGAACTCCTTTGAACCTTGCTGCTTTCCCTTTGTTCTCCAGGTGGGCTCCTGATTGCTGTCTTCCTTTGAACATTGCTGCTTCCATTTGTTCTTCAGGTGGGCTCCTGATTGCTGTCTTTCTTTGAACATTGCTGATTCCCTTCGTTCTCCAGGTGGGCTCCTGATTACCAACACTTGCGTTGCTTTTCCTCGAAACTTGAACTGCTTCCCTTTGTTCTTCAGGTGGGCTCCTGATTGCTGAACACTTGCACTGTTTTTCCTTGAAACTTGAACTGCTTTCCTTTGTTCTCCAGGTGGGTGCCTGATTTCCAACTCGAACTGACTCCTCTGAAACTGCTGCTTTCCCTTTGTTCTCCAGGTGGGTGCCTGATTGCCGAACTCGAACTGACTCCTCTAAGACTGTTGCTTTTCTTTGAACCTGATTACAACAAAACAGACAAACAAAAGAAATTTTCTGCCCCAGTTTGATATTGGGAGCATCTGTGAGTAGAACAAATTCTAAACTAAAATCCTTTATCCTGAAAATTTCAAACCAAACCTTATCTCAAAAGTGAAAAGCTTAGATGCCAAATTACACTTCCCAAAAGTAGCCCACTCGTCAGACCTTGTCATTTGCGAGGGTCTCAAAACTTACCAAATCCTGTTATCCAGGAAGGCACTGGAATTCACTACCGAGCCTGTCTGGTACCTGTTTTCCTCATGGAAGGTTTCTCCGGAACAAACAAAATTTCCTGCCCCTGTTTCAATCAAAGAAAACTTGTGAATTTAAGCATGGTGGTTGGTTTGTGGCCTTGAACTTTGAGGGCGATTGTTCCTTCACTTCCATGGTAACTTTGGTTTCAACTCAAAAGACCTTGCTTGTTTATTGACTGACCACTTTTCTCTATCACCTTTATCACGGAGAATACCTCTGATCCGTTCAAACCTAACACCGATCATCTGTTGCATTGTGCTCGTACTGACATATACTGAACCTTTGTGTTTCACATGAATCCCAAAGCACGCCAATTGCCACCCACTCAGTGCGCATGCTGTTCTTTCCTGACTTAAACCACTGGCCTTGGCCTTGAGGTCTATTGCTCCTTCACTTGCCATGATATACTAATTTCCGCTTGGAAGACCTTGCTTGTCCCTGGTTAACCACTTCCTTTGTCAACCTTATCACAGAAAATACCTTTGATCCGTTCACCCCACACCCTCCCTCAGTTGCATTGTTCATGAATTGACATATACCAAACCTTTATATTACCAACTCTGTACGTACGTTGTTCTTTCCTAACTTATGCCACTTTGATGTGCTAGCCAGATCCTGTTTTATGAAATTGGAAAGCTGGTGGCAAATTTTGAAGTCATTTCTCACTTGTTTTGACCAAACAGACTCGGAATAGGAAGTAAACAAGACAAAAGGAACAGAGTAAAGGGCAATGGAAAGAGATGATTCCTAACAAGATAACTACAAAGTAAAAACTTATCAGATGTGGATACCAACACTAATGACCATGACATGCACCTTTGGGTTAAGTGGCCTAATTTGTCAAGCAAGTCTGATGTTCAACTCCTGTTATACCCTAAACTGTGAAACCGGGCTTCAATGCTCCGATTATCGAATCTGATTCACAATCCTTATTCGACTTGTAGTGCCCGAAGGGTTTTCACCATCAAGCCTCTATCATTTTGTTCTTTCTCTCAACTCACCGTCGCCTTATGGTGCCTGTAAAGGTTTTCGCCAATAAGACTCTCTCATTTTGTTCTTTTCTTCTTATTTCCTCCGATTCTGCAGATGACAAGGCATTACCCATAGTAGAACATCATATGCTCCTGGCATGTCTAACCCGGCGTTCTCAAAAATTATCTGGGAGGTCTTTTTTTTGGACTGTAATGTGGCTTTTAGACAAGGTTACAAAGAAAGGATATCATAAAGGCCCAAAAATAACTATGACAACAGGGTTAATTTATTTACAACTTTTGGAATCCATTCTATAAACTTTGCCCCAATTTCTAAAACAGGGGAATTTGAATATGTTTTTCCCTCTTTTTTTAAATTTCCCACTCTCGACTTCGTGGGATTATAAAATATTTTATTTGGTATGACCGAACCGTGAGGCTGCCTACGTATCTTGTGGTGACAAGAATCGGGTCAAACGTAGTTCACAAAGATACGTTTTGTTGTTGCTATTTTTCTTTTTCTTTTCTTTTCTTTTCTTTTTCTTTTTTTTCTTTTCTTTCTTTTTTCTTCTTTTTTTTTTCTTTTCCCTTTTTTTATCTTTATTTTTCTCTTCTTCCTTTTTTTTGAATTTTCCTTTTGGAATGAACCTTTTAAAATAAACCTATGGGGACATAAACTTTTTTCTTCTTTTTTTTTTTCGCATGACTCTAACTTGATTCCAAAAGAGGGGAGGTCAAAGAAATTAGTACAGGCTCAAAAGGGTATCAAATTGTATAAGTGTTTGGGTAGCTGAAAGAGGGCGTCCCAATCCCTGAAAATTCCAAGTACAACACTTGCAACTTGAAATGAAAATTGAAGATCATGCACAATATTTCTTTTGCGGCTTCGGCATTGGTATCACTTATATGCCTTCCACTTTTCTTTAGCGCCTTGTCAAGTACAGAACCCTCGTTGGGTGATTCCCTCTTCAGAATGGATATCCTCCGTCAATTCGGAGAAAATTTCCTTGACTTTATCTTGTGACTTGAGATGCACTTGAACTCAAAGTTGCTTGCTTAAAATCGTCCGGGATGCACTCTCCCTTAATGAATTCTTGTCACCCTATTAACTTTCTTAATTATCCGCCCCAGTTTCACACAATTCGGGCTTTATATGATCTCAAAATCTCTTTACTTACTTCCCGCAAATGTCCCTATCATCTTCAAAATTATTTCATTGCTTCATGATTAGGCCAACTTTTAAGACCAGGCCTAGAATTATGCGTGCATGTCATGTCACTAGAGTCAGCAGGAAATGAACTATAAAAGGAAAAGAGAACTAAACAAACATTGACTAGAAATAACAGAAAACAGAAAATTGCATTAGACAAATAGTGAAGGGGATTGAACAACCAAACAAGCACTAAACTGGGGTGACAACCCTGGAACAAACCTAGACAGCACTAAACGAGTTACTACGACTAATCAAACAAGGCAAAATAAAAGGATAGAAGGGTTTGAGCCACAAGACAATATTCGGATTACAACCCTGAAATAAACCGGACAACAGAAATGACAACAAAATAAACCACCAAGACTCCTCCCTGGCTAGCCAAGAAAGGAGCATCTTTCCAATCACCAAGCTCGACATCTTAGCCACTGAGTTCTGCATCAACAATACTAGGACCTTCACAAGTCTTCATCACATTGTTCTAAAAAAATTGCTTTTGGGTTCCTTTTGCCGGCTCTACTTAAGATCAACCTCTGATAGCGCTGAAAGTTTTGCAGCGCGTGGACCTCCGAGGATCTCAGAAGAATTCTTATATTCCTTTTCAAAACAAATCATACCCACCATATGCGTCTCATTACAAACAGGCGATGGACTTTGGCTAGTGCCTATAGCATCTGGATTTTGCACGACAATGTCACCTGCATCAATAAGCTTCTGAATTGCATTTTTCAGGTGCCAACACTTTTCTGTACTGTGACCCGAGGCATCGGAGCAATATGCGTACCTTTGAGAAAAATCAAACTTCTTTGGCAGAGGGTTTGGCATTTTTATCTGAATCGGCTTCAACATGTCCAATTGCCTCAACCTTTGGAACAAACTGGCATATGATTCTCCAATAGGGGTGAAAGCCTTGTCTTTTTTCAGTAGTCTTTTCAGTTTGTATTCTGGCCTCGGTTGGAACCTTTTGCGGGCAGGTGGCTGATATGCTTGAGGGCGCGGGTAAGACATTTGGGGAAGTGGTGCGGGCCTCGTGGGTGTGCAGCATATGGTGGTGCATTGTGGATAGGGTACTGGGAAAGTGATGTACGATTTGGGGGTTCTGTGGAGAGAAGTAGCATTGGGGCGGATCATCTGGTGCACAAGGATATCCATGGGGTCGATGTAGAGGCTGAAAGCGTTGAGCAGGAATGCCCAGCGGATCATCTTTTCTATTTCTCTTTCTTCCACCCAAACTTACTGGGATGTTCTGAATGTCTTCCGTAGTATCTTTCAATGCCGAATAACTCATGATTTTGCCTGACTTGATTCCCTCTTCTACCATCTCCCCCATTTTTACCACATCATTGAAAGTTTTACCCAAGGTCGGAATCAAATGACTGAAGTAGGTAGGCCCCTGAGCTTGTAGGAAAAGCTCAACCATTTCTTCTTCACCATTCGGGGGGCTGACTCGAGTAGCTTGCTCCCTCCATCTGAGCCCAAACTCCCTAAAGCTTTACTCCGGCTTCTTTTCCATTTTAGATAGGGAGGAGCGGTCTGGGGTAATGCATAATTTGTATTGAAAGTGTCGAACAAAATCTTGAGCCATGTCGCCCAATGTATGCCACTTACCGATATCCTGACGATTATGCCATTCCAAAGCTGCCCCAGTCAAGCTCTTACTGAAATACTCCATCAACAAATCATCTTTCTCGCCAACACTTCTCATTTCACTGCAATAAACCCTCAAATGGGCTACCGGATCTCCACACCCATCATACAAGTTAAACTTTGGCACTTTTAACCCCGCGGGCAGGCGAACGTCAGGGAACATACATAATTCTTTGTAAGACATGTTAACCTGGTCTCCCATCCCTTGTATGTTCTGTAAGGATTGTTCTATACTTTTCAGCTTCCTAGATATCTCATCTCGGCCTTCTTTTCCTGTGACCTTTTCATTTTCAACATGAGGCTCATACCGAGGGTTCTGATTGTATGAGTCAGGAACCTTGTGGGTAACCTCTGAGAGGTAATATTGGGCATCATGAGCTTTGAATGGGTGTTCATTGTTGGGGATAGTGGATATGACAGGAGGGCAATTTTGGGGAAAGGTAATTGGAGGACGAGTGATGGGGCTACTATAGTGGTTGGGAAAGCTGTGATAAGCGGGTGGATCTGGAGAGTATGGGGGATCATCTGGCACTATGACCGGAGTTTGGGTGAGGGCAGCATCTAGGAAGCTAGGTGGTGGCGGGGGTGGTGCCTTCCCAGTCATCCAGGTTTGATACATGTCCGTCATGTGTTGTCTTAACATCCTTACCTCATCAGCCAACCCACTGTCCTGTTCAACCAATTATTTTTGGGTCCCAGTATCAACCAACTTAATTTTGTTGTTGTCTTCCATTGCCTTTTGACTTTATGTTGTTGAGAGGAGTTACCACTTTAAGAACCACAAACCAACCACCCTTCTGCTATGCAGATAACAAAATAAGGTCATTACGTTAGCGTTAGGGCATTTAACATAAAATAATCTCACTTTACGTGCAATGCACCTAGCCAGAGTTATCGGTTCTAAAATAACTTCGAGGGTACGAAGGTCAGCTGGCGTCATCCCAATTTATTCATTTCAATCCTCTCTTTTCTTTGCATTTTCTAGCACTTGCTTGCTCATTTTCCTTCCCCCCCCCCCTTTTTTTTTGCTAATTATCACTCTTTTCTTTCCTCTCATTTCTCACTCCCCAAAATTTCACCCCTTTTTTTCCTCTCTTTTTTCTTTTTTTTTTCTGTTAATAAAAAAAATGATTCGATCGAACCCTATGTAGGTTGCCTACTTATCATGACCCCGCATGAATCAGATCTTTGCGTAGTTGTGGAAGAACGGGAATAAAGCAAACAAACAAACGTTCTCTTTTTTTTTCCTTACCTTAATGACTACTCTGACGAGAAAAGGGAAATAAAAGAAGCAAATCTTTTTCTTTTTGAATTTTCTAGACTTAACCTATTCTAAACTTGAGCATATTTATTCTTTCTTTTTTTCTTTTTGAAACAAATACTGTATGGGTAATTATTAAGGAAAAATCCTAGAAGAGAAAAATATTTTTTTGATTCTCTTTTTTTAGGAAGGAAATCTAAAGAATAAACCAGAGAAAAATATTTAGAATTTTCATTTGATATCCCTGAAGAAAGATTTCGAAACGAGAAATGAACAAGATAAAAAATATTTTTGAATTTCAGTTTTTGATTACCTAAGGAAGAAATTTTAAAGATATACAAAAGATAAAGTATATTTTTTTTCTATGTACAACATCCTAAAGTTCTAGTGAAAATAAAAGAATTTTCTTTCATTTTTTGTTAATTTTCCCAAGGAAGAACCTCAAAAGAAAATCTTTTTTTTTTTGGATTTTTTGAATTAATATCTTAAAAGAAAACTTTTAAAGAGGTACTAAAAGAAAATTCTCTTCTCTCTTTTTTTTTAATTTTTGGTCTTAATGTACTAAAAGGAAACATAAAAGCAATTTTTATTTTGAGTTCTAAATATTAATTTCCTAAAATAAAACCACCTCAAACTTTCTTTTTTTTCTTTTTAATTTCTAGGAGTAGTATTTCTAAAGAAAATTCTAACAGAAATATTAAAACGCAAAATATCTCTTATTTTGGATTTTTGATTTATAATACATTTTCAAATGTGAAATAGGAAATAATAACAAAAGACTGGACAAACTTAACTGGACTATGACAGACTCTAGCATCAACTAAATGACTGAATACTACTATACAAGACTAGAAAGCAAAACATGAACAATAGACTCAAAATCATCAAAAGACTCTTCAGGCAGCTCCTGAATGCAGTGGTCCTGGGGTATTTGTCATGCTCAAACTCCGATAAGTAGATTCACACCTGTATGAGAAAACTTCAATCAACGCTATGTGAGACAATAACATTCCCTACTAGACACATGCAAGACATGGTTGTGACTATTTTTCTAAAATTAACCTATGCGGCTAAAATGCAAGATTTGGCTAAGACCCCGTGAAGCCAAGAACCTAAGATTTACTAGGAAGACCGGACCCTATGTGGGTTGCCTACGTATCACGCCCCGAAAGACGAGAATCGGGTATGCGTAGTTCGGGGAGATTGGATACGGGCGAGAATTATAAAAAACTAATTTAGAGAAAAATATATTTTTGTATTGTCCTTTTTTTTTGAAAAATGATGAAACATGTAAACTCTTTTTGGATTTTCTTTTTCCTCTTTTTTTTTGGATTGTTTTTGAAAAATATGATAGGAAAGTGCAAAATCTTTTTTTGGATTTTTTTCATTTTTTTTGTCTTTTCCTTAACAAAAATGTGACATAAAACATAATTGGGTCCTCCTTGCTTTATTCTCACACTTCACGCTCTCTCTTTTCTTTCTTTTTTTTCATTTGCCCTACACTATCATTGGTCCGCCAAATGACCCTTTTACCCTTGAAAATGGCAACATGTAGCACATAAGATGCATCAGGACGGTCTGTTATTTTGGGTACACCTGTCCTAGATGGACCCAACCCCTGTGTTGAGTCCCTAAAGTCAAAATGCACATAATGCAAACAAGCGTTCTTACTAGGGATCCGACATGAGGCTATGTTATACTAGGTTTGAAAACATGGGTTTATTTGTTCTAGACATGGCTTACCTGAGCGGACAGCTCGAGCCGAGGGGGGCAGCGTACCGGAAATACAGAAGCTTCACCGGCTTTGCAACTTATTCGAACCTCGTTCTAACATTGGGATATGACTCTAACAGAAAAGAAGTCACACGAAGTGCACACTTCCCAAATGATTTAGAAGACTCAGAGAGAGGAGGGTTTCGCAATAATTTATATACAGTTCAACAATATCAAAGCGGTAAAAAGCAACATTAGCACATTAGGCCCAAACATGTAAATAAAACCAGATAACAAATAAATCTAAATATAACAATTATTCTAAGCTCGAATTCTTGAACCCTGAACCAGAAGTTCTGGGTTCTTGTCCCTAGCAGAGTCGCCAGAGCTGTCACACCTCCTTTTTACTACCGCCGAAAGGGTATAAGGGAGTTTTTTCCAATTTAAGTGACAATCGAAACGGGATTATTTTGTTTATTGAGAGTCGCCACTTGGAATAGTTTATGGTGTCCCAAGTCACCGGTTTTAAATCCCGAATCGAGGAAAGATTGACTCTGTTTTACAGTCCGCAAACACAGAAATCCAGGTAAGGAATTCTGTTAACCCGTGAGAAGGTGTTAGGCATTCCCGGATTCAATGGTTCGAGCACGGTCGCTTAAACTATTAATATTGGCATATTATCTTATTTTAATACATGTTTTAGCTTATGGTTCAATTTAACTTATTAGCCGCTTTTAATTAATTTTAGGAAGATTCAACGTTATCTAAAACACATCTTGAACCACGCCGCATGAAATGCACCCGCGGTCCATGACACATTTTATTTAACGTTGTTGAGAATTGGAGTTGGGTCACATGAAATGCACACCCGAATTTAGGAAATTAATTTAAAAATAGCGCGCCTAAAGCAACTACGCACTTTTAAGTTAATAACAAGGTTTGCGAGGGCCATGGAAAATTCAACTAATGGCACACCTCAATCCACTTAACTAAGTCTATATGTTACCTTTATTTGCGAATAATTTTGACAATTAGTAACAAAATGGGGATACCACACGTTTAATCAAATACTAGGTTCTGTTCATGCTAGACTTCGACAGGTTATCCAAAGGGAAGAGCTGGGCCTAATTCGAATCCATAAATGGACTAAAGAAATGCTTGCTTTTAAATGGCTTGCAGATCCAAGCCCAATTAAGCCAGTAGATTGCAGCAGACAACCTTTTAAAAAGAATTGGGTTCAAGGAACAGCCCAAATTTGAGAAAGAGATGCCGGAAGCCTCAAGGGCTTAGCTGGGCAAACACAAGGCCCAAACAAAAGAAACACGGATTATTCGAAGCATTCAAAGGAAACTTCATTAAAACACCAACTGAAATCGATTTAAGCTTTTTATCTTCTTCTTTTTTAACGAAATAAACAAATTAACTGAAAGCAAATGAAGTCCTTAAAACTCTGCTGGGCCTTCGAGTGCTAGGCTTAAGGTAGAGCCCAAAAAGAAACTTATCAGCATTTCAAGCGGCCCCTATGTGAGCCTGAATTAACTCATCTAACACCTTGGCAAGTATGTGTGAGAGTCAAGGCCCTGCTGAGGCGACAAATAATCACCACTCATACGAAAAGCTTCACGCACACTTCAACATGATACATTAAACCTCAAACTGTTACTGCTGCTAATGCTACAACCTGAAACTCGACCTTGGAACTATTTATCAAACCATACTAACACACACGATTTGTTCTATCAAATTAAAGCCTAAGAATCACATACATGTTGAACACTATATTTAACATATCAAGTCAAAACCTTAAACACATCTTGTGATAGTCCATACTCTTAATGGACTGAAACTTCAAATAAAATTCCCAAAGCAGCTTAAGAAGTACAAACACCCTTTACCCTTACTGATGCTTAACAAATCCATTGGAGCTCATGACAGAAAACACAGCCCCCAAAACTTTGAATCTAAATCATGATTATGGACAATCAGTTCAATTGAATTACACTATAACACTTTGAGAAGATATTCGAGCATGAATCTGAAGACCCCACCAAACAAAAAGCCTCTTTACATTATTACAACAGAGTAAATAACTACACCACTAGAAAACTGTCAACATATTCGACTAGAAGTGAACTCAACCAATCTTCATTCGATAAACAACAAATTTCCATTATTCCAGTCAGAAATGGTACCTGATTACAAGCAAGGGCAACAAAGAAAATAAGCTTGAGGTTCGGATGAAAGCAGCAGAAATAGACCAGCAGCAAGAGAATCGCACAACATCCTCTAATTTAAACCATGTTTCAGCCTTTGCAAACCAAAAAAAACCAACCCAGGAATTCCAGAATGGAAACTTTTCAACAAAAACTCTAATGAAAGAAAGAAAAATGGGCAAAGTTCAGGGAATCACCAAATTGGACGGCAGAGAGATTTTTCAGAGTTTCTTTTTTTAGGGAGTCAGTCCGCGTGTGCTGAATGAGGGGAGGGTCTTATTTATACAACAAAAAATTAGTTGTGTGCCTTCCAAGGCAAGGAAATGGGATTTTCCCAAAATACCCTCATAGAGCATCTTTTAAAACTAGTGTATACAACTGTTCCTTTCCTTTCAGATATTTTCATTTTTCAGCCTGTTTTCCCTAATAATTTTGGGCAGCTGTCCATTTAGGAGGCTTACCAATCAGTTACTAAAGATTCCCCAGGTTAAACAATTCCCAACCTACCCCTAAAGTTCCTAATTATTTAATTACTCCCTAAAGTTCTGAATACTTACAAACATAACAAACAGAAAGCAAAACGAGCTAATACCTTCAGATGGATTGAAAACAAATGAACTTCAAAACTAGGAATGCGTCTAACAACTGGTGAATCATATTAATTCATGAAGATCTAGTATGCTACAAGAACCCTAAATGGAACTTTCAGAAATGCTAGAAAACTAATGATTTCTAAAACATGCTCGAATGAACCAACAAATACAATTGCACCTTGAATTAAACCTAAGACCCTTCTCACATAAACATAAGCTCAGAAAATGCCATTGGAACAAGAACTAACGCAGATGAGGAACTACACTGACTACCTTTAGTGATTGAGCTCCAGAATTAATTAACAAATCTAAAATGAAACCTAAAAACTATTGATTAACAGGCAGAAATCAAGAGAGCGGCAGGAATGCAAACCTAATAAATTATGAATTGAAACCAAACTAACGAACCCCCTATGAAATTGATTTTGAACACGTCCAAAGACTGAAACAGGGACGACCCTTAAAGATGAAGAACAACCAGACTTGTGAACGGAAAAACAACTTGGAAGAATACTGAAGACAGAAAACAAGAAGAAAAGAAGAAAAATGGAAGGGCGAATGATGAAACCTTACCATTTAGAGAAGAAAGCAACCAGGATCGCCTTTAATGTTATTCTCACCTCGATTGACCGATAGAGGTCTTCTCTTTCAAGAGATCCAGTCTTGCATGGCTCTGAGCGAATCTCTTTGAGAGAGAAGGCTCCTAAAAGACTAGTCTTAGCCGAAAACACCAGGAAGGAGCTCAAACACTAGCGGAACGATCAACTCGGGGCTTTTCTTCGAACCGGACATGACCCCCTCTTAGACTTAGAATCATGGAGTTTTGGTGGGGTTGTTTTGGGGAATCAGTGAGATACTAGGGTTTGGTACTGGTTTTAGATCCAAAAGTGGAAAGGGTTGAGAGGGATTTGAGGGACATTGCTTTGGGGTTTAGGAAGAGGAAAGCTTGGGGATGGTGTGGCGTTAATTTGGGAGTAGATTGAGGTTGCGGCGCCGCCGGAGATGGTGGGGAGTTTCCAGGCGGCACTAGGGTTTGGTTCTCTAAGTCTGAGAGGGGTGAGATGAGGCAGAT
>NW_017670461.1:351215-384176 GCF_001879085.1 Nicotiana attenuata | reverse complement strand
GTCGGGGGGGGGGGGTTAGGCACGTTCAGATACTTAAATATCAATAGAAGTTCCAGTTCCGGTCCGTTGGATCAATGTGATCCAACGGTTGAGATGTGAGGGGAATGGAACGGCGTCGTTTAGGATTGGGGGGGTTTGGACCGGGTATTGGCTGGGTTTGGGCTGGACTGAACGGGTCTTGGGGAAATCAATTTGGGCTATTACAATTTGGCCCAAAAACAGCCCTCTTAATTCTTTTCCTTTTAATTTCAATTGTTTTCTTTTCTTTTTTTTTTCAAATTAATATAAATCCTAAATTAACTCTTAAACTAAATTAATTTCCCAAATTAAACTACTTACTCATCATAATATTTACAACAATTAATTAATTCCCAAATTAAAAGAAGCTACAGAATTTAAAGTTAAAAAGTTAAAAAAAATGAGTCATTTTTTGTGATTTTAATCATTTTTATAAGACAACTAAATTGCTAATTAACCTAAAGATGTAGAATTAAATCCTAAATGCAAATGCAATATATTTTTGTATTTTCATGAATTAAATAAAATTAAACATGCACAGACAAATGCAAACAATTAACAAAATTCTACAAAAATCTATGAAATTAAAAATAACGGGAAAAATTTATTTTTCTTGAATTTATGGGAGTAATTCACATAGGGCAAAAATCACGTGCTCACAATGGTGAACAAGACAAGCTTGCCATGTTTGGAAAAAGGAAAATTTTAAAGGGTAGATTGCTGAAAGATTTGGTGGAACCAGGAATGGTTCGTTTGGTTGACACCTTTGCTGCTCAGGGCTGGAAGGACATAGTCCTTGAGATGGATGGGAGATTGGCCTGAAATGAAATTATTGAATTCATGGCAAATGGTGAAGTCAAAGAGGGCAGGGTTACTATCAAAGTCAAAGGAGTTCAAGTGACATTTGATACAGAGAAACTGGGAGAATTCTAGACATCCCTGCTGAGGGATATGATGATTACACCAGACAGAGATGGCCAAGTCTGGATTCTTTTCCTTCTGCCTTTGAAATCACTAGTAGATTCTGTGATGTTGAAGAAGTGAATGAGGCCAAGTTTGTGCACAAAAGTGAAATGAAGCCACAGCACAAAGCCATTTTTGAGTTTGTCAATAAGTGCCTACTGCCCAGGCAGGAGAGAGGCATATTGCAAATTATATGGACTTAGTTCTGATGGAGGCCTTGAAAGTGGAAGGCAAATTAACTGGCCTGCATTCATCATCAAGCTACTAGATAGGGTTATCAATAGTTCCAAGGCTCATTCTAACCCCTGTGGCTTTATTCTAACTACAGTTTTGGATAGGTGCAATGTGCCTCTGAAGAAATGGGAAGTGGCCTCAAGCAAGGATTACTTTGGCATTAACACTCTGCTTGCTTGTGACTACTTAGACGATGCCATCCCAAATGAACCTGGTTCATCCAAGAAGACTCCTATCAACAGTAAAGTCAGGGCTCTTGTTCAGGAAAGTGAAGCCAAGGATGCTGAGATAGCTAGGCTACAGGCTCGTGTGGCAGAGGTGGAATCTGATAGGGATGCTCTCAGGACTGAGCTTGCTAAGGAAAAGGAGAAGAATGATGGAATTCTTCACAATATGCTGAATCTTCTCCAAGCCCAAAACCAACCCTCTAGCTCCCCCAAGCCTTAGGAATTCTAGCCTTTATCTCTTGAACCTGTCTAGTACCTTCATTGACCCGGATTAGGGATTTTTCTTTCTTTTAGCTCATGCTTTGAATATTTTTGTTTTCTGGTTGTGGATCTTATTATAAATTGTAAAAACGGGGATTTTACCCCCTTTATCTAATGCTGAATCGATGACCTATTCTAAGTAAGAAGAGCTTTTTGGATTGAAAAAAAAAAGAAACAACTTTGCTGACAATTACATATTTTTTATTTTGTCAGAAGAGTCCTCCGAATATTTTGGTCTTACATTAGTTTCGATATCTTTTTGGAATATGAACAAAGAAGAGAAGATAGGCTCATTACATTCATAAAAAAAGATATAAGAATTTACCTTAAGTAATAGAGCGTGAGAGCCAAATGAATTGAAAGATCCATGTTTGGTTCGGGAAGGGATTATGGAACTTTAGAAAGGAATGGAAAAATAATCTACTTTCATTAAGTGATTTATTAGATAATCGAAAACAGAGGATCTTGAATACTATTCGAAATTCAGAAGAACTGCGTGGGGGGGCTATTGAACAACTCGAAAAAGCTCGTTCTCGCTTACGGAAAGTAGAAAGCGAAGCCGAGCAGTTTCGAGTGAATGGATACTCCGAAATAGAACGAGAAAAATTGAATTTGATTAATTCAACTTATAAGACTTTGGAACAATTAGAAAATTACAAAAACGAAACGATTCAGTTTGAACAGCAAAGGGCGATTAATCAAGTCCGACAACGGGTTTTCCAACAAGCCTTACGAGGAGCTCTAGGAACTCTGAATAGTTGTTTGAACAACGAGTTACATTTACGTACCATTAGTGCCAATATTGGCATGTTGGGAACAATGAAAGAAATAACTGATTAGTCTTTCTACTGTAGGTATTATTTTTTTCTTTCAAAAAATAATAAAGAAAGAATCATGGTAACCATTCGAGCTGACGAAATTAGTAATATTATCCGTGAACGTATTGAACAATATAATAGAGAAGTAAAGATTGTAAATACCGGTACCGTACTTCAAGTAGGCGACGGCATTGCTCGTATTCACGGTCTTGATGAAGTAATGGCGGGTGAATTAGTCGAATTTGAAGAGGGTACAATAGGCATTGCTCTGAATTTGGAATCAAATAATGTTGGTGTTGTATTAATGGGCGATGGTTTGTTGATACAAGAAGGAAGTTCTGTAAAAGCAACGGGAAGAATTGCTCAGATACCCGTGAGTGAGGCTTATTTGGGTCGTGTTATAAATGCCCTGGCTAAACCTATTGATGGTAGAGGTGAAATTTCAGCTTCTGAATTTCGATTAATTGAATCTGCCGCCCCGGGTATTATTTCGCGCCGTTCCGTATATGAGCCTCTTCAAACCGGGCTTATTGCTATTGATTCGATGATCCCTATAGGACGTGGTCAGCGAGAATTAATTATTGGGGACTAATTTTGATGAACTTTGTTGTTCTTCATTGATGAACTTCAACTGGAGTAAAATGGAGAACCAACTTTGTTGAAGGGTTTCTTCAATTTTCTGTGAATTTAGAGGGAGCATTTAATTTCAGAAGATGGAAAATGGTAAAAAGAACGTGGGTATGGGTAAAACGTGGGCGGAACTGAGGGGTTAGGAGAGAGAAACGTGCAGATTCCTTTAATTAAGGAGTAAAAAATATATAATTAATTATACCCTTAATTAATTATGGTATAGAATTGGTAATTTGGTATACTAAGTGTAATTAAGTCAAACCTTAAACATTGAGGGTAATAAGATTTCAAATGTGGCATAGGAATGTAAAAATCTCTTTTTCTTATGACTAGAAAAACTAATNACCTCGCGTACGAGGCACTCAAAATCAACAAATAACGAATCCCTAAGGGGAAAGGTCCCCCACACAAGGTTAGACAAGCCACTTACCTCGAACCGGCTCAATATCAATAGAAACCACGCCTTTGCCACGAGTATCCGATTCCAAATGGCCCAAATCTATTCAATTCAATTACATATCGTAAATAATATTGCAAACAACTGATTCCACTATTAAATTTAGAGATAGGGCGCGAAAATAGGTAAAATGACCAAAATGCCCCTCCAGCCATCGTCTCGGAATCGAATAATTTTTATGTTTTCAGAACCCTCGTGCTCTCACGAGTCTAACCATATAAAAATCTCCCAAATCGGAGGTCAAATGGCCCCTGAAAACCCCATAGTTAGGTCTAAGAAGTTTACCCACTTCCCATTCAAAAACACGAAATTAAAGGGTGAATTTGCGATTAGATTAATGGGTTTTAGTCATAGGAGAGTAGAGAATCGTTACCCAGTGATTGCCCTTGAAAAACCCTTGAAATTGCTCCCAAATCCGAGCTCCAAACCTTGAGTTTTGATAAAAATGGCAAAACCTCATTTTTGAAGTGTTAAGTACTGTTCAGGGGTCTAAAGCATCGCGAACGCGAAAGGCAGCACGCGTTCGCGTAGAAGGAAAATATAAGGGACCAAAAATGCCCTTCGCGATCGCGAAGGAATAGATGCGAACGCGAAGGCCTGGGTTCAGTGAACTACGCGAACGCGACATAGGTCATGTGAACGCATTGAATGAAAATCAAGCCCAACCCTTGGAGTCCAATAAGTCTATGCGAACGCGATAGCCCTGACGCGAACGCAGTTAAGAAACGTGTGAAGCGACGCGATCGCGGAGCACTAATTGCGAACGCAATGAAAAAACTTGTCATCCTCCAGAATTACTCTACGCGAACGCGTAGAGGAGGACGCGAACGCGAAGAGGAAGAAGGCCAAAGCTATGCGAACGCGTGGATGATACCGTGAACGCAAAGAAGGAATTGGGACCTGCACAGCTGAAGGATTTTCTGCAACACTTTGAAACTCCAAAATGCTCCGTCGAGCATCCGAAACACACCCGAGGCCCCCGGGATTTCAACCAAACCTACGGACATATCCCATAACATCATTCGAACTTGTACCAATCGTTAAACCACCTAAAACAACGCCGGAAACACGAATTAATCAAGGATTCAAGCCTAAGAACTTCAAATTCTAACAAAACACGCTTTCGATCAAAAACCTAACCAAACCTCGTCCGATTGACCTGAAATTTTGCACACACATCCCAAATGACATGACGGAGCTACTGCAACTTCCGGAATTCCAATCCGACCCTCGGATCAAAAACTCACTATCGGACCGGAAACTTCAAAAATTCCAACTTCGGCATTTCAAGCCTAAATGAGCTACGAGCCTCCAAAATACATCCCGAACACGCTCCCAACCCCGAAATCACCTAACGGAGCTAACAGAACCATCGGATTTCCATTCGGAGGTCTTCTTCACACTGTTCCGATTACGGACCATTTTTCAATTCTTAAGCTCTCATTTAGGGACTAAGTGTCCAAAAATACTCCGAATCCCAACACCGAATGTCCCGGCAAACCAAAATAGCAGAAATGAACTTAGGGAGGCAGTTAATGGGGGATCGGGGCGTAAATTCCAAAAACGACCGGCCGGGTCATTACATCTTGCTTGGGCTGCTTTAATGGTAGTCTTTACTTTTTCCCTTTCACTCGTAGTATGGGGAAGAAGTGGACTCTAGGGGTCCTACTAATTGAGTTAAGGAAGCAAACTGTATCAATATCAATTGCTTTCTAGATCGTTCTGCAACACGTTTTGAACAAAATAAAAATATCTTCATTTTGGATCGAGATCCACAACAATGCATCACAACTATGGATTCCAATTTTTCGACTTTTTCTTTCATCGAATCTAGACACAGCATGGTACTCTTTCTACCACTATGTTAATATAGAGGTGGTTTCAAAATAAATATTTTATCGATATAGGATACTCATATTGATAAAATGATTTGAACCGCTTATTGTAAATTGTAAAAACGGGGGTTTTACCCCCTTTATCTAATGCTGAATCGACGACCTATTCTAAGTAAGAAGAGCTTTTTGGATTTGAAAAAAAAAAGAAACAACTTTGCTGACAATTACATATTTTTTATTTTGTCAGAAGAGTCCTCCGAATATTTTGGTCTTACATTAGTTTCGATATCTTTTTGGAATATGAACAAAGAAGAGAAGATAGGCTCATTACATTCATAAAAAAAGATATGAGAATTTACCTTAAGTAATTGAGCGTGAGAGCCAAATGAATCGAAAGATTCATGTTTGGTTCGGGAAGGGATTATGGAATTTTGGAAAGGAATGGAAAAATAATCTACTTTCATTAAGTGATTTATTAGATAATCGAAAACAGAGGATCTTGAATACTATTCGAAATTCAGAAGAACTGCGTGGAGGGGCTATTGAACAACTCGAAAAAGCTCGTTCTCGCTTACGGAAAGTAGAAAGCGAAGCCGAGCAGTTTCGAGTGAATGGATACTCCGAAATAGAACGAGAAAAATTGAATTTGATTAATTCAACTTATAAGACTTTGGAACAATTAGAAAATTACAAAAACGAAACGATTCAGTTTGAACAGCAAAGGGCGATTAATCAAGTCCGACAACGGGTTTTCCAACAAGCCTTACGAGGAGCTCTAGGAACTCTGAATAGTTGTTTGAACAACGAGTTACATTTACGTACCATTAGTGCCAATATTGGCATGTTGGGAACAATGAAAGAAATAACTGATTAGTCTTTCTACTATAGGTATTATTTTTTTCTTTCAAAAAATAATAAAGAAAGAATCATGGTAACCATTCGAGCTTACGAAATTAGTAATATTATCCGTGAACGTATTGAACAATATAATAGAGAAGTAAAGATTGTAAATACCGGTACCATGGTAGCAACATATCTTCTATCAATGATATCTACTGTCTTTTTCTCTTGATTAATGTTGATCTTTACTTGGTAGTTTAAATATGTTTGCTTGATTACTGATGATTAATCCATGATTGCACTTGCAGTTGCCCCAGTGGCCATGAGTACTTATTAAAATTTGGGACTCACACTTATATGCAACTTTTCGATGATGCCAAAAGGGGGAAGAGCTTGTGCTTTACATATTCTGAATATGTGATATTTATAACCTAATTAACCGGTCCTTGATGATAAGGAATTTTCTAAAAACTTTGTATTGGTCGTTAAGCTGAGTTCTTACAGGATCCAAGTAAGTAAAAAGCACAGAGTTTGTCATCATCAAAAAGGGGGAATTTGTTGGCCCAAGAACAGATGAAGTTTTGAAGACTGACAAAAGAACTCAGACATAGACCAGGTCCATTTTGTGAAACACAGTCATGATCGACTCAAACATGTGAGATGCACGTGAAGGAGATAAATCTAACTTATCAGAAGTAATATCTCCTGATCTGATCGAAAAGGTTGCATACTGGATAAGGAGAGAAAGACTCCTTACATGAAGAGAACACAGTTTAAAAAGAGGATAGTGTTAGAGTATGAGATCAACTAGAACTCTTCTACGATAGAAGAGTAGAATTTGTATCCTAGTTAATCTCTAATCACCAACCCATTAAATATCGGTGTTGTTCTCTTTTACAGGTAATGCACATAAGCAGAAGTTAAACTTAAATTGAGAGCAAAAGAACAAGGCGATTTTGCAACCAATTTATGTGTGATTCAAGCGTGCAATCCTGAAGCTACTTGAACAAGATAGAAGAACCAGTTCCAAGTGTCTATCTTTTATTCTAGTTCAATTGTAGTAGGTGATTTTACATTGTACCTTTCAGATTTTATAGAAGCAATTGTATTAGGTACTTAGAGTGTTCAAGTTAGAGTTAACTTGAAGTTGTCGCAGCAATTAAGGTTGTGTGCCACAACGGGATTAGAGTAATCCTTAGGTTTACAAAGAGTTTTGTAAATGCTATTTTGGCTCAGTGATTTTAGTGGAAGTTTGGGAAAATCCTGCTGAGTAGTAGGTCGTAGTTTATTCACCTTTTGAGCTAGGTGTTTTCCACGTAAAAATCTCTGTGTTCTTTATTTTCTTTACTTCTTATTCCACAAACGATTGTAGTTGGAACACATAGAAGAACTAGGTCCTTCTATAGTTCAGTTAAACAAAAATTGGGTACCACACAAATCACACCCTCTCTTGTGTGGTATTGAAGTATAAAACATCAACAACCGGCCGTCGAGACTGGGCCCGCCGGATCTTCAACCTTTGGCTTCGGCGGGCTATGTCTCTTTTTTCTGCCTCTTATGCGTCCTCCCTCTTTCCACTTCTTCATCTTTTCCCTTGAAGATATTATTCTGAGGGATTGAGCTGGGAACCTAGAAGAGGTGGCGATCGAAGGTATTACCTTCGAGGATGCAAGCTCGAGGAGGCGGCGCTTCAGGGATACTGCAGCCGGAGACGGACCTTCGAGGGTAGACTAGGTTTTAGGTTTTAACTTCGTGTCTGTCCTCTTGCTTCCTTGTTTCTATGTAGGGACCCTTGGTAGGATTTTGTAATCATATGTAAGGACCCCTCGAGGGCCGTTGTAAGCAAATTTTTATAAATATAAAGATACTTTTTTGACTTCTGCCTTAGATGCTTGCCATATTCTTTTATATTCACGGGGATCCTGAATGTATGCTTCTGCTGACGATTTGTCAACACCTAATCTCGGATGCGAGTGTTCCTTTCGATTTTTGGTTGATAGAAATGGCTCCTTTCTGAGCCCACCGTCATTCCTCGGGCCAAACCCAATTTTGGTCCGATTGACTTGGGTCATCGGGACGATCGAGTCACCTAAAAATTGTACCTCGAGTCTTAGAATAGAGCGGTCTCTGAGTGAGGGTTATCTTTGCGCATTTGAAGTCTTGCTTTGAGTTTGACGTAGATAATCTTTTAAGGCATTGTAGATAGGTTCCAGATGAGGGGTTATCCAGATTTAGGTGGTGTCCCGAGGTCGAGCCTTTATGGGCAGAGCTTGAAGTGCTTGTTCCTCTTCTTGGGGGGGACCTTCTAGTTCGGATACTATCTCGAGCTCCGCAATGGTGTTGGAGGCTTTCTGGAGCCTAACTTTCTGCTGATGGGGGTCCTCGAGGTCGGGTACCACTCGGGACTGGAGATGGTGTTGTTCGCTTATTAAAGCCTAACTTCTTTTCGATAGAGGTCTTCGAGGTCGGGTACCACCTCGGGACTGGCATTGAAGTCATTGGCCTCCCAGGGCCTGTCTCGGGCAAGCGGACCGTTGCTGTTTCCACGTATATATGGGGTTGCTTCCGCCTTTTGGGAGATCCCACTTTTTTAGATATTTCCTTCTATTTCGGCCTCGAGTCCTTCGTTACCTTAGCACTAGAGTGTTTGTGTAGGTTCCCGCTTTAGCTCCTCTAGTCTTGCCATAGCCATGACTGCTACTTCGGGGTTTGCCAGGCAGAGAGGGGAGAGTTCCGCTCCCAGTGCTCAGGACCCGCGGGAGTTTATCTTGAAGACTATGTCTTTGGTAAGGGAGGAGCACCTTGAGTTTGTGAGGAGAGACTACGGATGGGGAGAGGAAGCAGCATTACAGGTGCTTCTCCCGGGCGAGGATATCACGGACCATGCCGATGGATTCCTGAACGTATATACGTATCCCTTCACACTGGGACCTCTCGACAAGGTCGTGCTCGACTTCTATGGAAAGTATCGGGTTACCTTGGTGCAGGTACACCCATCGTTTTGGCGAATAGTGTTGATGATGAGGTTTTTTGCAGAGAAGGCGGGGCTTGAACTCACGCTCAGCCATCTCGTCAGGCTGTACCGGCCCTTTCACCACCTAGACCTGCTAACTTTGCGGTGCCGTTCGTCCACGCCTTTTGCTGTTGATGATGATGAAGACGGAGATCCAGAGTTGACTGGTCGGTTCATCCGGGTCCGGACGGTTGACGTTATCCTCGCGGAGCTTATGCCATTCCCTGAAGAATGGAACTATGCGTGTGAGTGGAGCGTTCGGTGCTTTCTCAAATTTGTTCATGGTGAAAGCTAGTTTTGTAATCATGTTTCCCTCTTTTCTGCAGCAATTTCATGGGCGTCGGACGAAGTTCCTGATCTACCTAGTTGGGTCCGGGAGCTGGCGACCCACTCGACTTGCGACGTTCCTAGGTGGCGAGCTGTGTCTCGGGGCAGATGGAAAGTAAAATGTCATGGTGCGTGTGTGTACCAAAGGACGACAATAGTAAGCTGGAAATGTACATGCAGGGTGATGGGACTCATGGCAAGGCGAAACGGGGCCGAGCCCCCAATGGCGGAGGAGCCATCCCTGAGCCTACTGCGCCCGAGGTTTTTTGTTCTGGAAAGATGACTCCTCCAAGCGGTCGTGCTTTGATCGGGGTTGACTCTTCCGGGGATGAGGGGACTAGATCATCAGATGTGTGCTCGGCCTTCGAGGAAGTCTTCCGACTTCACTTTGTGATGAGCCGACATAGGCCTCCCGGATCTGCATTTTCCCTTCCTTATCAGGTTTTTCATTTTGCAGGCCTTTGGTAGGCTTAGGTTCGAGCTGCTTCGTCATGGAGCTAGGCTCCGGAAAGCTCTGGATGAGGGTAGATCCCTTAGGTTCCTTTGCAAGGAAAAGGAAGTCGAGTTGGTATGCTGGCGATACGAGGCGTACCGAAGCTCAAATTATGAGAGCTATTTGATGGAGCAGGTAACTTCCCATCCTCGTTGAGTATGTGTTTCGCTTTTTAACTTCTAAGGTTAACTCTTCGCCTATCTCAGCTGCAGAAAAAGATGGAGGCCCTGGAGCGTCTTAGGGGTGAGGCCGATCAAATTAGGAATGACTGTAGCGAGCTGAGAGCTCGGGCGCAGGTCCAAGCTTCAGAGGAGAAAGATGCCTTGGCTAAACTTCCGGTCCTCGGGGTCCAACTCCGCTTAGCTCGTGACAATGGTTCAGTTCAAGCGGATATGATCACCAAGTTTGAATCCAAACTTTCGAAGGTTAGGGCTGAGATCATTGATGCTCGGACCGAAGTGGCACTGAACCGTACTAAGGCCGATCAGGAGGTGTCGATTCATTTGAAGGGTGCTATCGATGCCCAAGCCGAGTTGAAGAGGGTCCTCGATCGTGGAGAGAAGATCGAAGAATATGCTCATTGCAAATCTCGGAGAAAGGTTCTCGAGGAAATCAGTGCTAGGGGTTTTGTTCTCTCGGAAGAGTTGGCGAGAGCGAGGGCGGACGAGCGCGATGCTCGGTTACTCCTGTCCGACGCCGAGGAGAGTGACGATGAGGCCGATAGGACTTAGCTCTCGGGGATGGGGTTTAGACCTCACTATCCCGTATGTAGCACCTTTTCGGAGTATGTTTGTGGACGGAGAATGTATTTTTCCGCGTATGTATATAAAAGAAAAATTCCTTTGCGGCTTTAGTTCTTATGTACCCTTTTCTGTTTTGCCTTTGGCCAGGTAGACTGGTTTCAGAGTTAGTGAGAATCCTCAGATTCGTGATATGGCCCTGGGGCTTTTTAGGAAGGCCCGAGGACTCTTACGCGCTCGGTCGATGCGACCTTTAGTGTAAGCGGGCATTTGAGCACTTATGCTTTTGCTCAACTGTATTGGGTAAAGTCTCTGAGTTGGATTTCGACTCGAGCTCATATAACCCTCAAGCTTTTTATGCTTGCATGGGCCGGCGATAGTGGCTCTTACGCCTTTGATTGAAGCAATGTTTTATGTGAATGGCCTTGGGGCTTATTGTATTTGCGTGGGCTGGCGACAATGGCTCTTACGCTTTAACTCTTTTGGATTCAGTCTCCGAATTGGGATACGACTCGATCTCATTTGACCCTCAAGTTTTATGTTTGTATTGGGCGGGTGACAATGGCTCTTACGCCTTCAATCGAAGCGATCTTTCATGTAAGCTGGTGAAAATGGCTCTTATGTTCTGCCCTTAGGCATGTGTGTGGCCCTGAGGCTCGTTAGGCTAGCGACAATGGCTCTTACGCTTTGCCCTTATGCATATGTATGTAGGCTTTATTTTCCTCTCGTTAAGGACTTTTGTAATGATTTTTCCTGACATGTCATCGGTTTAGGAAGAACCTCGATTTCTAGTTGTTAGTGGCGATGTTCGAGCACCTCGTAAGGTAAGGCTCGTAGGCTGAGCAGCTCGAAGCCTTATGATATGGAGCTGACATGGTCGAAGCTCATTTGCCTGTCGAGGGTATCCTATTTAACCGGTTCTTTTTGAAGTAGATTCAAAGTAATGGCCTATGATTTTGTAGCGACGGTCGCGCGTCCCCGAGTCGCGTTAGTTTAGCTGGTGCAGCCGTATGACCGTAGTCATTTATGTTTGGCCGGAGCCATTTTTTGGTCCCGAGTATAGTAGTTTAGGCGTCTATATCAAGGGTATGCCTTTTTAGGGGTCTTACAAATTCGATACATAGCCTGAACTTCGTGATCGATTTTATGCCTGTAGTAAGGTCTTACAATACTTTCATGCCTGTGTAGCCTGAACTTCGAGATCGATTTTTTGCTGATGCTTGGTACAAGTATGATTCATGCCTTGCTTGAGGTCTTACAGTTTTTGTTGTTGCTTTGTGTAAGTTTTACAAGACCGAGTCTGCCCGCTCGGGGTCTTACGGCCTCGGTTTTTTTGCTGAATGGCGATTGGCGACAGTCTCCGAGTTATCGAGTTCGTTTTGGCTCGAGGGCTATTTCTCGTGAGCTCGAGATTGCCTTATTGAGGGCTTACAACTTTGGAGATTCCGACCCTAAGGTCGTGCGTATGCTGTGTTCTTTGGCGCCAGTCTCCGAGTATTCGGGATGCTTTCTTTTTGGAGATATTTAATGATTTTCGTGTTGCCTCATTGAGGGCTTATTAGTCTGGAGTTTCGACCTTGGGGTCATACGGGTGCCGAATTATCGACGTCAGTCTCCGAGCATTCGAGGCGTTTTCTGATGGAGGAACCGTTCTGGCGAAAATGCTAGGTTTTCTTTGGAGCATGAGTCATGTTGGCAAAAAGAATTCTGTGATTATTTGGCACTAGTACATGCGCCTCCGCCATCGGGGGCTCGGCTGTGCGGACACGGTTCATTCTACCGTTTGGTTCGGTACATCATTTTCTCATTGGGACCCTGTTTGACATTTCTTGGCTCCTCTGAGCAGACGATCTTCTGAAAGGATGTCCTTCGACGCTCGTGATTGATAGCAAAAGAAGCCTTGAAGACTTGTTGGATTCCCCTTAGGTAGCATATAGGTGTTGCCTCGTTAAAAACCTTGCCGGCAAAACCCTCTTCGGGACAAAAGCTCGATCGAAGGAAAAGAGTGCAATGGATGCTTTTAAAACCTTAGGGTCTTCGGGCTAGGTGAGTACTTCTGACTGCTTTGATCGAGTTCCTGTATAAAGGATTAGTATAAAATATGAAATGAAAGGGGAGATGGTTATACCTTATCGTGGGATGCGCTTGGCGACGTTCCGAGGTCTGGTATGCCCCTCTTCTTTGTAATGAGGACTCGGTACAGTCCTCCGCTGTGTTCAATCAGGTTTAGCTGAAGATGTAGTTTGATTATCCTTAGGCTCTCTCGAGAGTGGAGATATTGGCACCGGTTCCACGTCGTGCACCGCGAACATTTCCCTTGCCGCATGCTGCTCCCCGTGGACGGTTTTAATCCTGTCATTTGTTGGGAATTTCATCATCTGGTGGAGGGTGGACGGTACTGCTCTCATGTAGTGTATCCACGGTCGTCCGAACAAGGCGCTGTACCTCATGTCTCCTTCGATGACATGGAATTTGACATTTTGGGTCGTTCCAGCCGTGCTAACCGGGAGAGTGATCTCTCCTTTTGTTGTTTCACTTGCCATGTTGAATCCGTTGAGGACCCGAGTGGCAGGAACGATTTGGTCTAGCAGTCCGAGCTGCTCTATTACCTTTGACCTGGTAATGTTGGCCGAGCTACCTGGATCCACGAGTACACGTTTTATTTGAAACGTATTTACAAGGAAAGAGATTACCAGTGCGTTGTTGTGAGGTTGGGACAGGGTCTCGGAGTCCTCCTCGCTGAATGTGAGGGCATCTTCGGGTACGTATCCCCGAATTTGCTTTTCTCTGGTGATGGATATTTTTGTTCTTCTCATCACGGTTCCTTGGGGGCGTCTATGCCCCCCTAATATCATGTGGATAACATGTCGTGGCTCGTTTGCTTCATTCTTCTTGGCCGCCTCTCTTTCTCGGAACTGATTTTTGGCTCGATCACTCAAGAATTCTCTGAGATGACCCTTACTGAGTAACCTTGCTACTTCCTCTTGTAGCTGGTGACAATCATCGGTTCTGTAGCCATGCGTGTTGTGAAATTCGCATACCAAGTTATGATTCCTTTGGGAAGGATCCGATTTTACAGGCTTGGGCCATCTGGTATCCTTGATCTTGCCGATGGCGAACACGATGTCTGAAGCATCAACGTTGAAGTTGTATTCTGATAGGCGTGGTGCCCCTGTTGGCCCCATGTTTCCGTCGAATCTGGCTCTGTTAATAGGTCCCCGAGGATTCTGCCCTCGGTTGATCAGTCGGTCGTTGCGAGGCGGGTTGCGTCTTGGGGCGTTTCTCCTGTCTTCGATGTATGGCTGATACTTTTCTCTATTTGGCTTTGATTCCTTCGATAAGAGCCTGCTCGGGTATACTGAGCCCGAAGGGGCTCCTAATTGGTCATCCTCGACCCTGATCTTCGACTGATATCGGTTGTGGACGTTCGACCAGGTTACGGAAGGATACTCGATTAGATTTTCTTTCAGCTGCCTTGAGGCCACTGAACTCCGCTTGTTCAAGCTTTGAGAGAAGGCCTGTACATCCCAGTCGTCGGAGACCGGGGGTAGTTCCATTCGTTCCGTTTGAAAGCGAGATACAAACTCTCACAGCATTTCGTTTTCCCTTTGCTTGATCTTGAATACATCAGACTTCCTCGTTGCTACTTTGATGGCACCGGCGTATACCTTTATGAAGGAGTCTGCCAGCATGGCAAACGAGTCTATGGAGTTGGGAGCTAGATTATGGTACCACATCATGGCCCCCTTTCAGAGCGTCTCCCCGAACTTCTTCAGCAATACGGACTCGATCTCGTCGCCTTCTATGTCGTTGCCCTTCACTACGCGCGTGTAGGCGGTAACGTGCTCGTTGAGGTCTGAGGTCCTGTTGTATTTCGGGAGTTCCGGCATTCTGAACTTCTTTGGAATGGGTTTTGGAGCTGCTTCCTACGGGAACGGCCGCTGCACGAACTTCCCTCGAGTCTACGCCTTTCAGGACTGAGGACGCGCGCTGGATATAGTCGACCCTGGAGTTGTAAGTTTCGACCTTCTTGTCGTTGGCTGCTATCATTTTCTCACCCAAATCGATCCTTCTGGTAAGATCCTCGAGCATTTTTACGATAGCAGGGTCGGCTATCGAACCATTATTGCTCAATCTCTCTGGTACCTGTTCGGCCGGGGGAGTTGTTCTCGGTGCTACGGTGCTGGGAATTTTTGGGTGGTTTTGCAGCTGAGCGATAGCCAACTGTTGTGCCTGCAACATTTCAAAAATAACATGATGGCTAACTTCCTGTTCTTCCCGAGCTGGGGTCTTTTGGGCTTCCTGTTGGTCGCCTTGTTGTATGCTCCTGTCGGTGTGTGAGGTTTCGTCGATCTGTCGTGCGTCGCGTGAGCCTTCATCTGCTGGAGTCAACCCAAGTGCATTTTTGGGGTTCCGTGGCGGCGCACCAACGATCGGAATGGCCACACCGTTCTCCTCGTGATTTTCGAGGTCGTTGTTTTCTACTCTGTTCACTGAGCCAGACATTTTGACCTGAAATCGAAGATGACAAGAAAAAGTGTGAAAGATAACTTGCGCTGTGTAATGAAACTAGCAAGAAAATAATCACTATTATTTTTAGCTCCACGGTGGGCGCCAAACTGTTTACCGTGAAAATTGTAATAACAATTGAATTTGTTGATGGGACTCTAAAAATACGTGATCTATTTTTATGCTAGTTGCAGAGCAGTTGATGCTATGCGTGTGAAGTTTAAGGGCGAGATGCGAGCTGAAATAAAGCTATAATCGAACCGATAAATAACCGCTTGGGGCCTCGAGCTAGTCGATTTTAGGTCCTCGAGGTCGATTCCCAAGCTCGGGCTCGAGCTATTAGGGACAGTCGGGAAAGGGCAAATAGATACGATAATATTAAGGAAGGCTCTTTATGGACAATGATAAGCAATAAATGAAGAATAAGTGTGAAGATAATAAAATAAAGCAACAATATCGAGAGAGTGTATTAGAGAAAAAAGAGAGAGAGTTATCATATAGTTCATGTAGAGTAGTTGGAACAACCTCTCTCTCTACAAAATAGTAAGAACCCCCTTTATATAGAAGGGGGGAAGCTTATATGGTAAGGCATACATTAGCTGTAAAGGTGTCGAGATGGGACGGCTCGATGTGACACCCCGATTAGGGTTCAAGGTAGCCTGGCTAGGCTTTGTCAGACTTAGCCGCGTCTTGGGGACTCCCCATTTTTATTCTAGTGTCGGCCGATATTTTCTTCAGACCGGGTGTCGACGAGCTCCGAAGAAGAAGACTCGAATGCATCTCTGCAGCCTCGAGGCTTCGGGGCGATCTTTCGAAATGCCTCGACGACAGAAAATTGGAAAACTGTGATTTTGTCGTATACACTATAAAGAACTAAAATAATCAAAAACAAAAGAAGCAAATATTGAGAAGACGTTATCCAAAACTTTTTTTATTTTTCCTAAACGAAGCGAATTATGATAGATAACTTTCATTCATTTTCAAAAGATCATTTGTGTAAAATTCCATAGAAATCTAATCCCATTAAACTCTACCTCGATGATAGTTTAATAGTTATGCTTCTCCATATTAGATTCTTTATTAACCTTCAAATGCATATTCCAATTTAAATTCATATTTCCTTTGCAATTTTACCAATATGATTTAATTATATAGGAGTCATTTATATTAGCTAAAAACGAGCACTTTGCACTCCTTTTTAATTTAGGAGTCTGTTTTTTATATAGTTTTCTTTATCTATTTAAACTATACACAATTTTACCATGTAAAATCCTTTCATGTTTCAAAATTTATGCGACCACATCCAACATATAAACTAATATTTCTTGTTGAACACAAATATTAAAAACCAAAATCAATTGAATGGGAAAAACTATTGACAGGGAATTTAGAGATGAAAATTTCCATAATAGAAGACCTCAAGATTTAAAAAGTAAAAATTACAGGAACTAACCCCTCCCCTGTGATACCCTATATTTTTTTTAAGGGTGTATTGATCATTAGCAAAATAATAATAACAATAATGATGATGATGATGATGATGATGATGATGATAAACTAACAATTAAAAAAACCAAAAAAAGAATAAGGATTAAAAGGGCACGAAGCCCATTCTGTGTAAAAGGGTTAGAAACAAACAAAACGGGGAAAAGGGGGATAGCAGCACAAGCTGCGTTAAAGAGAAACAGAGCTTTGAGCCTACAAAAACAAAAGAACACGGACCAAGCTCAGCAGAAGCAAAACGGACAGAGGCGATCGAAAGCAATAACAAAGTGGGTTTATTTTGTTCTAGCAAAGGGATTTACGGATAAGGGGAACAAGGTAGGTTAATTTTTGGAACTTAATTCATAGATTTGATTCATAAATTCCATGGCTATAGAGTTGGAGTCTTGATATTTCAAGTAGAATAATAGGGATTTGTTGGGTTAATATAATTCGACGAATTAAGAGCCAAACATTACACTCTGACGGTTGGGCATTCTAAATTAGCTATGAATTAGCCTAAACATGGAAATTAACATGAGATCGATATCATGTAATTATAGATTGATTGGAGGAAGTTGTACGAATTGCTCGAGGTGAAGCATTTGGTATTTCGGCACGAGTACTGTGAGTAGTAATCTTACCGCAATTTGTGTTTTCACAACTTGCATGATTTACACATATTTTTTTATATGTATGAATATGTTACCGATTATTTTGAGTTGCATGTGGGACAAGTCTTTTACCCGATATAATACCGAAATAGTCATTTGAGATGATTACCGTTGTTTAAATATTCTTGTGGTCACTAGATATGTTTTACCGTTACTTGAATTTTCTGTTATCGAAATAAAATTACATGATTTGATAAGAACCGAAATTCCCTATATTGTTTTAAAATACTTTTTCTACGAGTATATACGGAACACAGAGACAAGTATAAATGGGAGTAGACATTGAAGGATCTCGTAGCTAACGGCGGGTTCGTTAGACCTGGTGCACCTTGTAATTACAGATTACCGTTACAGCCCTCGCTAGTGGGAAGGTAGAACTAGCATACCGTTACCAATTTTCCTCGAGTAGGGACTACCGTTATATTTGACTTCTTGCGAAGAAGTCCACAGTTATACCGATTACATGATCCGTTCATTGAAACCTCCCAAATATAAAAATTGATATTACACAGTGGTTACCGAGCTTATTGTTGAACTGTTGATTGTATTATACTACAAGAAAAGCATGATGAAACTGACAATCTTTTTATTATTTCTGAAAGGGCATGTTTTATGTTATTTTCTATTTGAGATACTAGCATGTTTTCTGACTTGTTCCTAATAAAAACGATTGTGGTTAAGTGTTATTACTCACTGAGCTAGCGACTCATTCCCCGCTAATTTCTTTTACAGAGACAGCAGTTGACGCGGGCGAGGATTTCGTTAATTAGAGCGCACAGGTTGATAGTTCTTGGTGAGCCTCGCACTTGTTCGCGTGGGCGGAAATTTTATCAATTGTTATGGTCTTTTCTTTGAACTCTTAGAGTCGCTCCATGGTCATTCTTTTAGTGTCTTGAGTATTCTTTGTTATTATAGACTTATGTTGAGTATCTCTCATTCTTATCAAATTTGGAGATAAAGTTGTATTTCTAGTTGTTAGTGAGTGGACTTTTAAAGGTAGATATTTATTTTGGTTATTGATAAAGTCATTGTCATTTGAATTGCTATTAGGATGTTTGGTTGCTGATTTGAGACGGGGAAAGTTTTTTTGGGATGGTCCAAAAACAGGGAAAATTCTGTCCGATTTTCTATAAAATACCGATGAGGCTTGCTTGGTGGTACTTGCTCCTAAGTGCCGGTGATGATCCTAAATTGGATCATGACAAACCGCCTCCCTTTCAAAAAAAAAAAAAGACTTCATTGAACAAATATTCTTTTGTCAGAATGATCTTTTGATTTCACTCTTTGTATACTAACTGATATTTTTTTAATATTAGTGGATTATTGGGAACTTCCATGTGCCAATTTCTCTCTTGTTGAGTTAGGTTTATAGGATCAGCATTTCTCATTTTTAAAAGCTTACACTTTCATTTATAATAACTCAAATATAATTTTTAAATATAATATTCATATAATTAATTAAAATATTTTTCATTCATTTAGACAGGGCACATGCGCAACGCCCGTACCCTGAAACTAGCATGTATAAGTAATGCATACTCTGTGTATTATTGTGTATAAATAATGTATAATTTATGTATATCGGCTAAGAAAAAATGACACTGTATAGCCGCCATAAAAATAATAGCCGAAAAATGTATAAAATATATATATATATATATATATATATATATATATATATATATATATATATATCTATATATATATATATATATATTCTGTATGTTACATACAAAAATTATACAAAATTTTATACACTTTTTCGGTTGCCGGATGTAAATAGTTTCTGGCACGAATTAAAGTTGATAATATCCCAATAATAAACGGTGAATATGATCGCGACTATTTCAATAAAGATTCCGTAATGCTATCCGTTACCAAGCCCAAAACACAAGGGCCGTGGTATATCAAACTAGCAAAAAGAATGTCATAATCAACATTTAAAATGAATTGTGCATGTTATGCTTGCAGTCTGTAATTTAACCTGATGTCATTAAGAAGATGAACAATTTACATATTAGGAAAGATAAGGCACTATTTCATGTCTGCTGAGTTACACCTTCATGAGTGTTTTCTGCCTATGGTTCCTCTCTCTCTCTCTTTCTTGTATTCTTGTTACTTTTGTTTCTTTTGATTGGCATTCACATGATCATCATCATCAACAACAATAACGCTAACAACAACAAGCCCAGTATGTTCCCAACAGGTGGAGTCTGGGGAGGGTAGTCTGTACGCAGACCTTACCCCTGCCTAATACAAGTAGAGAAGTCGTTTTCAATAGACCCACGGTATACAACACTTGCGAACAAAATCATATTACGCAATAAAAATCTAAGAATATGAAGGGACATGCGTGCTACTAAGACTATCGGTGAGCTACTAAGAAACTATCCACTAACCTTCTACCCTAATCCTCGACCTCCGAATCCTCCTATCAAGGGTCATGTCCTCAGTAAGCTGAAACAACACCATGCCCTGTTTAATTACCTCTCCCTAGTACTTCTTAGGCCTACCTCGAGCTCTTCTCAAACTCGCTATAGCCAACCTCTCACACCTCCTATGTCAATTTACACCATGAACAAGTGAATTGTCCCTCGACTGAGCTCCATTGAAGAGCTCTAGAAGCTTCTCGTGAGGAAGGGGAAGAAGACTGATTTCAGAAATGAGAAAATGAAATACTTATTTTGTATTGCTATGTAACAGTGTATATATACACGAGTACGGGACAAAATTAACTAACTCTAAGTAACAGCTAATTGACAGCTAAGTTGGGCCACTAATTAACACTAACTAACTGTACAATACGTAAGGCTAAAGGTACAACATATTTGCCATTGTTTCTTTACTGTCGTGGCTATAAGAGCTCTCACTGTTGTTATCTTTACAACTGGGTTGAAGGTCTCAGTGTAGTCTATGCCTGCTTGTTGAGTATATCCCTTCACTACCAACCTAGCTTTGAATCTTTCCACTGTTCCATCAGCTTTGTGCTTTATCTTATAGACCCATCTGCAGACACTGGCTTGTATTCCACTTGGCAGGGGTACAACATCCCATGTATGAATTACATGTAATGCCTCATACTCTTGAGTCTGCTTGCCATGCTGGATTGAGTGCACCTTCCTCGTATGAATAAGGTTCACAGTCATTCCAATCATTCATCACAAGTGATTGACTATCATTGATTAAGGATGCAGGTGAGATATGATTGTTTAAGGAAAATAAGGCATTAAAAGAAGTGGGGGATGCTGATTGATTATTAGTTATAGAAGGAGGAGTGTATTTCAATTGAGGTACAGTGTAAATATAATCTTACAAATGAGTGGGAAGCTTGTGTTGTCTCCCAGATCTCCTAGATTTTAGAACTGGTGAAGGATCTTGTAAGGTGTTGACAGGTAAGTCTTATGAGGTGACAATAGGAAAGCCAGAAAGTTGTGGTTCAGAAAGGGAACCTGCAGAGTGATCGAGGGTAGACTCATCAGATGCAGTCTTAACATTGTCTGAGCTGAGTGCAGTGTCTGTTGTGGATTGAAGAGCATCAGTATGTAGGTCAGTGATGAAGGGAATTGAATGAATGGTTGAAGGGTAGGAACCAGTAGTAGGAGAAATGGCAAAAGGGAAAATGTCTTCATGAAATATTACATCTCTAGATATCTGGATCTTTTTGGATTCCAGATTTAGCACCTTATAGCCTTTGGTGTCAAAAGTGTAACCAACAAAAACATGTGGCACAGTTCTGGGCTCAAACTTGTCTTTATGTGTTTTTGGTATGGTAGGAAAACATTGGCAGCCAAAACTCCTAAGGTGAGAGTAGTTTGGCTTTGTCTTGTACAGAAGTTCAAAAAGGACATTTGTTCTTGAGATAGGAAGTGGTCAGTCTATTTATCAGGTATGTAGTTGTTAGAATACACTCTCCCAATACCTCACAGGAAACTTTGACTGAAATAAGAGTGCCCTAGCTGTCTCTAAAAGATACATATGCTTCCTTTCAACTATACCATTATGTTGTAGTGTATATGGACAAGTTCTTTGGTGGACAATGCCTTGATCTTTGATAAGAGATTGCTTCTGCACTAGTGAATTCTAAACCATTGTCTATTCTGATTGACTTTATGGTTGTGTGAAATTGGTTTTAACTAGAGAAATAAAGGCTTTGAGAACTTGCAGGGCATTACTCTTGTTGGATAGGAGGTAAGTCCAAGTGGATCTATTGTGGTCATCTACCATGGTAAGAAAGTATTTATAATTGTTATACGTAGGTATATGATAAGGTCCCCACAGATCAATATGTAACAAATCAAATATCTATTTGGTGTTGCTGGTCCTTTAGGGAAATGGCAATCTGGCACGTATGGCCATTGGGCAAATAGAGCACATGAAGGGTTGTTTGTTAGAGAAGGTAACAGGAATGGTGGTAATGCTCTTCATTTTAACAAAAGGAACATGTCCCAATCTGTTATGCCACAATACATTCACATCATTGCCATGAGACAAACAAGAAAAGGGAGCACAAACAGGAGTTTTATTATGAATGGATTTCTGTACATCTGAGAGGTGGTCACATTGTGAAGAGTCCTTATCATAGGTAGTAGATGGCTTATTGCAGATGGATCTATTTACATCACATGTGTGGGATGGAATACAAGAAACAAAAAGAGTAGATGCTGAAATATTACTAGCATTCTTCAAGCAGAGAGAACAAAGAAGATACAGCCCATCCCTGATCTTACCAATCTCCAGAAGCCTCTTCATTGAAGGGGCCTGTAGAAGACAAGAAGTATCAGTGAAAGCTATTAAAGACTTGAGTTGGGCAGTTAAAGAAGAGATAGATATGAAACTAAATTTGAATAATGGGATAAACATGACTCTATGCAAGGTGATTTGAGGAGCAAGTGACACACTACCAACTCCTATCACCCTAGCTTTGTAACTTTGGGAGACTAACCAACAAAGGATAGGGTAGTATTCTAATGTCTAGCAAAGAAGATCTATTGAAATTCATATGATGGGATGCCCCAGATCTAAAATCATGTGTCAGTCCAAGTTCTAAAACATTAACAAGACAGTTTTTCAAAATCAATTAAGGATGTACAAGTGATCAAACCTGCAAAAGGCATGGCTCCTGCAGCAAGGTTCATAGCACCAGTCCCATGATTTGTACTCTTTGAGCTTTCTCCTCCACTATTGCCATGGAAGTGTTGCAAGATACTGAGTAATTGACCATATTTCTCCTTGGACAAGTTTAGATTCTGGCTTTCTTCTTTGGGTCCAAACTCATCTGTTTTAGCACATGTTCCATCAGGAGAGGTGATATGTGTATTGGCCAATACCTTTTTGTTTTTGTTATACTTGAAAATCTTATTATGGCCCGGAGGGTAACCATGAAGCTTGAAGCATTTGTCTTTAGTGTGACCTAGGTACTTGCAGTAACCACAGAATGGCCTAGTCCTATTAGTGTTTGGAAAATTAGCATTAGGGGCATAATTGGTTCTGAAATTATTGTTTGCAAAATTATTGGCATTTCCTAAAGTATTGACATGAAGAGAAACAAATTCTGCAGCTAAATGATTTGAAGGTTTCTTCTATCGTTGCTTCTCATCTTCAATGAGTAATAAGAAGGCTTGTACCATTGAAGGTAATGGATTCATCATGAGAATGCTACCTCTTACTGCTGTATAGACTTCATTCAATCCCATAAGAAATTGAATAAATCTTCTATCCTATTCTGCGTTGGGCATATTTTCCTTGGCACCACAAGTGCATTGGCAGCTGCACTGTTGTCACAACCCAGATTTCCCACCCTTGGGAGTCGTGATGGCGCCTACTAATAGGAGCTAGGCAAGCCAATTATCAATTACTTCTTTTAGCGAACATCGACAATATTAGAAATAATGAAGCATTTAATAATAAAGCAGAAGTCTCAAATATATTAAACTGAAAGAAATGCGGAAGTTTAACAAAATTCTCTACCCAAGACTGGTGTCACAATACTCACGAACGTCTAGAGAATACTAAATACAAGGTTCGAATGAAACATAAAACTGTTTGTTTCGGTACAGAGATAAGAAACTAAAATAGAGATAGAGAGACTCCGGGCCTGCGGATGTTAGCGAGGCTACCTCGAGGTCTTTGGACTGAAGTCAGCTCCAGAATCCTCTACTGTTGTCCAAAAGCTGCTGCTCCGGCGCTGTGATCTGTGCAAAAAGATGCACAGAGTGTAGTATCAGTACAACCGACCCCATGTGCTGGTAAGTGCCTAGCCTAACCTCGGCGAAGTAGTGACGAGGCTAGACCAGACTACCAGATAAACCGGTGCAGTTACGAAATATATTGCGGAAAATAAACAGGAAATAAGCAGTTTATAAGGGAGGGGGAGCATCTGGGGAGGCAACAGTTATAAACAAGGAGTCTAAATTCTAAGGTTATAACAGCCAACAGAAACTTAAATCCGGAATAAACACACTTACGCTGTAATTTGTTGCGGCGCGCAACCCGATCCGATCACACAACAATACTGTTGCGGCGTGCAACCCGATCCTCAATCATCACTGTTGCGGCGTGCAACCCGATCCATAAATATATAGTGTTGTTGTGGCGTGCAACCCGGTCAACAATTATCACTGTTGCGGCGTGCAACCCGATCCACAATTATCACTGTTGCGGCGTGCAACCCGATCCACATATAATTAACAAAACCTCACCCAGCCAACAGCCACAAACAAGGGATAAGGAAGTACCAACTAGTAAGGAGAGATCCCGGCAAGGGAATATAACAACACAACTATATTTCCGGCAAGGGAATAACCATCATCTCTCCCTTTTTCTTACATTTCTCACTTTTAATTCACTTTATCATTCGAGCCATCGCTCCAAAAAGTTATTTCATCTCATATACCTTCTCAATCCGTAACACAACTCGAGCCAATGCTCCACGGAGTGTAGTAATCATAATCTCTATCTCATGCTCTTTACAGTATATAGAAATCATCAAATAAGTATGGGAGAATCACAACAAATTCAGGATAATCTCAATATAAGGACACACGGTCATGCTAGACAGCAGTGTATAGATACTCGTCACCATGCCTATACACCGTACTCAACAAATAGCAATTAGCAAATAAGACTCTACTCCTATTCCCTCAAGCCAAAGTTAGACCAAACACTTACCTCAACTTCCACGGCTAAATCAATCGACAACGACCGCTTTCCCCCTCGAGTTCGGCTCCAACTCAATCAAATCTATGAAATAACGACTTTATAAAATCAATAATAGCTAAACAAATCAAACCCAATGCCTAAATATAGTTTCCCAACCTTTCCTCCAAAAATTCCAAAATCGACCCCGGGACCGCTTGATCAAAACACGAGGTTCGAACCTATTTCAAATCCCCCATTCACCCACGAGCCCGAATATATAATTTATTTTCAAATTCGACCCCAAAACGAGGTCTAAATCAAAGAAGATTGAAAAGCCATAATTCTACCCATTTCCCCCAATTTCAACCCTAAATTACATGTTTAGGCCTAGGATTTCAATAAATGATGATAGCAAATGAATAAAACGAGTTAGATAATACTTACCCAAGAAGATTTGGTGAAGGATTGCTCTACAAATCGCCTAGGGGCTGTGGAGAAGAAGAGCTCGTGTGAATTTTTGAATAAGACCCGTAGCTACTGTTTCTGAAAACATAAAAAAGAAATACTAGGCAAAATTGCCCTTCGCGTTCGCGGGAAAGGGATCGCGTTCGTGAAGGGTAAATGGGATAAGGCATCGCGAACGCGGGGAGTCTAATCGCGAACGCGTAGAAGAGGAGGGCTGGGGTCCAGGAACTTACTCTACGCGAACGCGTAGGTATATACGCGAACGCGATGAGGGATGGGCTAAAACTATGCGAACGCGGGGACTGTTCCGCGAACGCGAAGAAGGGGGAACCCAAGGGTACGCGAACGCGAGCTGAAGGCCGCGAACGCGAAGAAGAAAAGTATTGTTCACCTGCTGCAACTTTTCTGCATTTTTCTAAGTTTCAAAACCATCCCGAACACCTCCGAAAACACTCCCGAGCCCTCGGGGCTCCTAACCAAACACACACACTAACTCAACCACATCCTACGAACTTAACCATGCGATCAAATTGCCAAAATAACATCAAAAACGAGGAATCAAACCTCAAAATCATCACTTTTTCATCAAACTTCATAAACTTTTTTTTTATATTTAGGTCCGAAACACGTCAAATGACGTCCGATTTCGACCAAATTTCACAGGAAGCGCTTAAACCATATATAAGACCTGTACCGGGCGCCGGAACCAAAATACGGGCCCGATACTAACACTTTCTAATCCATTTTCATTTCAAATTTCCATATAAATTTCAGAAAAACAATTTCTCTTAAAAATTCATTTCTCGGGCTCGGGACCTTGAATTTCGATTCCGGGCATACGCCCGAGTCCCATATTTTTCTACAGACCCTCCGGGACCGTCAAATCGCGGGTCCGGGTCCGTTTACCCAAAATGTTGACCAAAGTCAACTTTAATCATATTAATATCAAAATTCATAAATTTTTACACAGAATTCATATTTAAGCTTTCCGGCTACGCGCCCGGACTGCGCACGCAAATCGAGGCAAGTATTGATAAGGTTTACAAGGCCTCGGAAGCACGGAAAAAGGGAGAAAACCGATGATGACCCTTTGGGTCGTCACATTCTCCACCTTTAAAACAACCGTTCGTCCTCGAACGGACAAAAGAAAGAAGTACCTGAGTCGGGAAATAGATGAGGATAATGGCTCCGCACATCAGACTCGGACTCCCGGGCCGATGCCTCAGGAGTCTGACCTCTACATTGAACATGCACTGAAGGAAAACTCTTCGACCTCAACTGTCGAACCTGCCGGTCTAGAATAGCTAGCGGCTCCACCTCATATGACAGATCCTTGTCCAACTGGATTATGTTGAAATCTAACACGTAGGCTGGATCGCCGTGATACCTCCGAAGCATGGACACATGAAACACTGGATGCACGGCTGACAAGCTAGGCGGCAAGACAAGTCTATAAACCACCTCTCCCACACGATCGAGAATCTCAAATGGACCAATGAACCTAGGGCTAAGCTTGCCCTTCTTTCCAAATCTCATCACGCCCTTCATAGGCGACACTCGGAGCAATACTCGCTCACCAACCATGAAAGCCACGTCTCGAACCTTGCGATCTGCATAACTCTTCTGCCTGTACTGAGCGGTCCGAAGCCTATCCTGAATGATCTTGACCTTATCCATGGCCTCCTGAACTAAATCTGTACCCAATAACCGAGCCTCTCCCGGCTCAAACCACCCAACTGGAGACCGACATCGCCTACCATACAATGCCTCATATGGACCATCTGAATGCTGGACTGGTAGCTGTTGTTGTAGGCGAACTCTGCTAAAGGAGAAAACTGGTCCCACGAGCCTCCAAAATCAACGACACAGGCTCGGAGCATCTCCTCCAATATCTGAATAGTTCGCTCAGACTGTCCGTCCGTCTGAGGATGGAATGTTGTGCTCAACTCAACCTGGGTGCCCAACTCTCGCTGAACTGCCCTCCAGAAGCGCGAGGTAAACTGCGTACCCCGGTCTGAAATGATAGATACCGGCACCCCATGAAGGCGAACAATCTCCCTGATGTAGATCTCAGCTAACCTTTCGGATGAATAAGTGGCTGCAACAGGAACAAAATGCACTGACTTGGTCAGCCTATCAATAATGACCCAAACTGCATCAAACTTCTTCCGAGTCAGCGGAAGTCCCGTAACAAAATCCATGGTAATCCTCTCCCATTTCCACTCGGGAAGCTCAATCCTCTGAAACAAACCACCAGGCCTCTGATGCTCATACTTAACATGCTGACAGTTCAAACATCGAGCTACGTGTGCAACAACATCTTTCTTCATCCTGCGCCATCAATAGTGCTGCCTCAGATCCTGATACATATTCGCGGCGCCCGGGTGAATAGAATACCGAGAACTATGGGCCTCCGCTAAGATCAACTCTCGAATCCCATCGACATTGGGCACAAAAACTCGCCCCTGAAATCTCAAAACGCCATCATTATCTAAGGTCACCTTCTTGGCACCTCCACGCTGCACCGTGTCTCTCAGGACACATAAATGGGGATCATCAAACTGCCGATCACGGATACGCTCCAATAATGAAGAACGAGCGACCGTGCAAGCTAACACTCGGCTAGGCTCAAAAATATCTAATCTCACCAATCGATTGGCCAAGGCCTGAACATCAAAGCAAGCGGTCTCTGGCTGACCGGAATATAAGCAAGACTACCCATGCTGGCGGACTTCCTACTCAATGCATCGGCCACCACATTGGCCTTCCCCGGGTGGTGCAAGAAAGTAACATCATAGTCTTTCAACAACTCCAACCACCTTCTCTGCCTCAAATTCAACTCCTTCTACTTGAACAAATACTGAAGGCTCTTGTGGTTAGTGTACACCTCACACGCCACACCATATAGATAATGCCTCCAAATCTTCAAAGCATGAACAATGGCTGCCAACTCTAGATCATGAACCAGATAATTCTTCTCGTGGATCTTCAACTGCCTCGAAGCATAAGCAATGACTCTGCCACCCTGCATCAACACTGCACCAAGCCCAATACGGGAAGCATCACAATAGACAGTATAAGGCCCTGAACTTGTGGGCAAAACCAACACCAGTGTCGTAGTCAGAGCTATCATGAGCTTCTGAAAGCTCGCCTCACACTCATCTGACCATCTGAACTGGGCACCCTTCTGGGTCATTCTGGTCATCGGGGCTGCAATAGATGAAAACCCCTCCACGAACCGACGGTAGTAGCCTGCTAACTCCAGGAAACTCCGAATCTCTGTAGCTGATGCTAGTCGAGGCCAGTTCTTGACTGCCTCAATCTCCTTCGGGTCCACCTGAATACCCTCTGCTGATACAACGTGACCCAGAAATGCAACCGAACTCAACCAGAACTCGCACTTCAAAAACTTAGAATATAACTGACTATCCTTCAGAGTCTGAAGAACCACTCTGAGACGCTGCTCGTTCTCCTCCTGGCTGCAGGAGTACACTAGAATATCATCAATAAAGACTATCACGAACAAGTCCAAATAAGGCCTGAACACTCGGTTCATCAACTCCATAAATGCTGCTAGGGCATTGGTCAACCCAAATGACATGACCAAAAACTCATAATGCCCATACCGAGTGTGGAATGCTGTCTTAGGGACATCAGACGCCCTAATCCTCAGCTAATGGTAGCCAGATCTCAATTCTATCTTTGAAAACACCTTGCACCCTGAAGCTGGTCGAACAAATCGTCAATCCTCGGCAGTGGATACTTGTTCTTAAACGTCACTTTGTTCAGTTGCCGGTAATCAATGCACATCCTCATCGAACCATCCTTTTTCTTCACAAATAACACCGGCACACTCCAAGGAGAAACACTAGGTCTGATAAAACCCTTCTCTAGCAAATCCTGCAACTGGTCCTTTAACTCCTTCAACTCTGGCGGGGCCATGCGATACGGCAGGATAGAAATGGGATGCGTGCCCGGAACCAGATCAATACAGAAATCAATATCCCTGTCGGGCGGCATACCCGGCATGTTTGAAGGGAACACCTCGGGGAACTCCCGAACAATAGGAACAGAATCAATAGAAGGGACATCTGCGCTGGAATCACGAACATACGCCAGATAAGATAGACTCCCTTTCTCGACCATGCGTCGAGCCTTCACATATGAAATAACACTGCGCGTGGTATGCCCTGGGGGTCCCTCTCCACTCCAAACGGGGCAAATCTGGTAAAGCCAGGGTCACAGTCTTGGCATGGCAATCCAAAATAGCATGATACGGGGACAACCAATCCATCCCTAATATAACGTCGAAATCCACCATGTCTAAGAGCAACAAATCAACACGGGTCTCAAGACCCTCAAACACTACTACGCAGGAACGATGCACTCGGTCGACCACTATCGAATCACCCACCGGTGTAGATACATAGACAGGAATACTGAAAGCATCACTAGGCATGACCAAGTACGATGCAAAATAGGACGACACATACGAATACGTAGACCCAGGGTCAAATAGCACTGAAGCACCTCTATCACAGACCAGAATAGTACCTGTAATAACTGCATCCAAAGACTCAGCCTCTGGCCTGGCGGGAAGAGCATAACACCGGGGTTGGGCTCCACCTCCCTAAACCATATCTCTGGGATGATCGGCTGCTGGCTGGCCTCTACCTCAGGCGGTCCGAGCTCCACCTCTATGATCTCTACCTCCACCTCCACCTCTATGGCCTCTACCCCCGCCTCTAGCTGGCTGGGCGGCCTGTGGATCACCTGTTGCCTGTATCATAGGACGAGGACCCTGCTGCTGTGACTAAGCACCCCTCAACCTCGGGAAAGCCCTCCTAATGTGACCATACTCACCACACTCATAGCACATGCCTGAATGCTACAACTGAGAAGACTGAGACTGACCTTGTCGACCTGAATGACAACCTCGGAAGCTCTGAAGCGGTGGTGCACTGATAGGCTGCTGATCAGAATAATGCGGCTGAGAACCACTACTGCCTGAAGTACTATGAGAGACCTGTAGAGCTGACTGAAAGGGCCTAGGAGGATGACCTCTACCATAAGAATCTCTACCTCCAAACAAGGTACCACTGAATCTGCCTGAGTGACGGGGTCTCTTATCCGACCCATGACCACCTCCCTGTGACAGAGCCATCTCAACTCGGCGGGCCGCATTGGCCGCCTCCTGAAACGAGATCTCACTCCCGGCGCCCATAGCCATTTGGAGACGAATCGGCTGAATCAACCCATCAATAAATCTCCGCACTCTCTCTCTCTCTCTCTCTCGGTGGGGAGTATAACAATAGCATGGCGAGCTAGATCAATGAACTGGGTCTCATACCGAGTGACTGACTTGGAGCCCTACTGAAGGCGCTCAAACTGCCTGCGAAGAGCATCTCGCTGAGTAATTGGGAAAAACTTCTCTAAAAATAACTCTGCAAACTGGTCCCAAGTCAAGGATGGCGACCCTGCTGGTCTGGCTAAATAATAGTCCCTCCACCAAGTCTTGGCGTATCCTGCTAGACGAAAGGTGGCGAAGTCGACCCCTTTGGTCTCCACAATACCCATAGTCCGAAGAACCTCATGGCAGCTATACAAGAAATCCTAGGGGTCCTCTAAAGAAACACCGTTGAATGTGGTGGTGAAGAGCTTGGTGAACCTATCCAGTCTCCACAAAGCATCTGCGGACATAGCCGCTCCATCGCCAGTCTGAGTCACAATACCCGGCTGAACTGCCACAGCTGGCTGAACCACTGGAACCTGAGCCTGGGGAGCTACTTGCTCCGGAGTACGTGTAGCAGGAGTCTGAACTCCTCCTCCAGCCTAAGAAGTGGCTGGTGCTACTGGAAGCAAACCCGCTCGAGAGACGCTCTCCACAAAGCCTACCAGCCTGACCAAAGCGTCCTGAAGAACTGGGGTGGCTATGAACCCCTCTGGGACCTGAGCTGGGCCCACCGGAGCTGCTGGGGCTGGAACCTCCTCGTCATAATCAACATGAGGCTCCACCTCTGGGGCTGCTGCTCGAGGCTGAGCTCTGCCTATGCCTCGGCCTCTGGCACAGCCTCGGCCTCGCCCTCTGCCCCTAATAGGAGCTACTGCTGGGGGCTCGGGCTACTGCGCGGTAGAAGAGGAAGCACGTGTTCTCGCCATCTGCGAAAGAACAGAGTAGAAAGATAATTAGTATTTGAGAAACAGAATCGCACGACAAGAAAGAACAAAAGTGAAATTTTCCTAACTCTGTAGCCTCTGGGGATAAATACAGACGTCTCCGTACCGATCCCTCAGACTCTACTAAGTTTGTCCGTGAGTTGTGAGACCTTTGTAACCTAGAGCTCTGATACCAACTTGTCATGACCCGAATTTCCCACCCTCGGGAGTCGTGATGGCGCCTACTAATAGGAGCTAGGCAAGCCAATTATCAATTACCTCTTTTAGCGAACATCGACAATATTAGAAACAATGAAGCATTTAATAATAAAGCGGAAGTCTCAAATATATTTAACTGAAAGAAATGCGGAAGTTTAACAAAATCCTCTACCGAAGACTGCTGTCACAATACTCACGAACGTCTAGAGAATACTAAATACAAGGTTCGAATGAAACATAAAACTGTTTGTTTCGGTACAAAGATAACAAACTAAAATAGAGATAGAGAGACTCCGGGCCTGCGGATGTCAGCGAGGCTACCTCGAGGTCTCTGGACTGAAGTCAGCTCCCGAATCCTCTACTACTGTCCAAAAGCTGCTGCACCGGCGCTGTGATCTGTGCAAAAAGATGCACATAGTGTAGTATCAGTACAACCGACCCCATGTGCTGGTAAGTGCCTAGCCTAACCTCGGCGAAGTAGTGACGAGAGCTAGACCAGACTACCAGATAAACCTGTGCAGTTACGAAATATATTGAAGAAAATAAACAGGAAATAAGCAGTTTATAAGGGAGGGGGAGCATGCTGTGGGGAGGCAACAGTTATAAACAAGGAGTCTAAATTCTTAGGTTATAACAGCCAACAGAAACTTAAAGCCGGAATAAACACACTTAAGCTATAATTTTTTGCGGCGCGCAACCCGATCCGATCACACAACAATACTGTTGTGGCGTGCAACCCGATCCTCAATCATCACTGTTGCGGCGTGCAGCCCGATCCATAAATATATAGTGTTGTTGCGGCGTGCAACCCGGTTCACAATTATCACTGTTGCGGCGTGCAACCCGATCCACAATTATCACTGTTGCGGCATGCAACCCAATCCACATATAATTAACAAAACCTCACCCAGCCAACAACCACAAACAAGGGATAAGGGAGTAACAATTAGTAAGAAGAGATCCCGGCAAGGGAATATAACAACACAACTAAATTTCCGGCAAGGGAATAACCATCAACTCTCCCTTTTTCTTACATTTCTCACTTTTAATTCACTTTATCATTCGAGCCATCGCTCCAAAGAGTCATTTCATCTCATATACCTTCTCAATCCGTAACACAACTCGAGCCAATGCTCCATGGAGTGTAGTAATCATAATCTCTGTCTCATGCTCTTTACAGTATATAGAAATCATCAAATAAGCATGGGAGAATCACAACAAATTCAGGATAATCTCAATATAAGGACACACGGTCATGCTAGACACCAGTGTATAGATACTCGTCACCATGCCTATACACCGTACTCGAATAGCAATTAGCAAATAAGACTCTACTCCTATTCCCTCAAGCCAAAGTTAGACCAAATACTTACCTCAACTTCCACGGCTAAATCAATCCACAACGTACCGCTTTCCCCCCTCGAAAGTTTCCGGCCCTAACCTCTAAAACTCTAAAAACTACT
>NW_017670461.1:340832-349245 GCF_001879085.1 Nicotiana attenuata | reverse complement strand
AGGAAGAAGAAGAAGAAGAAGAAGAAGAAGAAGAAGAAGAAGAAGAAGAAGAAGAAGAAGAAGAAGAAGAAGAAGAAGAAGAAGAAGAAGAAGAAGAAGAGGAGGAGGAGGAGGAGGAGCAAGAAAGGAAGAGAGAAGAAAAAGAGGGAGATAAAGGATAAGTAGTACCAAATAATAGCAACAACGGATACAATACCTGAGGCGAACAAAACCATATAACGCAATAAAAATCTAAGAATCTGAAGGGACATGCGTGCTACTAAGACTATCGGTGAGCAACTAAGAAACTATCCACTAACCTTCTACCCTAACTCTCGACCTCCAAATCCTCATATCAAGGGTCATGTCCTCAGTGAGCTGAAGCAGCGCCATGTCCTATTTAATCACCTCTCCCCAGTACTTCATAGGCCTACCTCGACCTCTTCTCAAACTCGCCATAGCCAACCTCTCACACCTCCTATGTCAATTTACACCATGAACGAGTGAATTGTCCCTCGACCGAGCTCCATTGAAGAGCTCTAGAAGGTTCACATGAGGAAGGGGAAGAAGACTGGTCTCAGAAATGAGAAAATGAACTATTGCTTTTGTATTGCTATGTAAAGTGTATATATACACGAGTACAGGACAAAATTAACTAACTCTAACTAACAGCAAATTGACAGCTACGCTGGGCCACTAATTAACACTAACCAACACTAACTAACCGTAACTAACTGTACAATACGTAAGGCTAAAGGTACAATGCATAAAAGCATGAAATATAGATATATCTCAATATCCTAACAGGGGCATTAATGCAGCATTCACATGATCTCATACATGAGTTATTTATTTGCAGTTCAACAGATTTAGTGCACTAATTTACCCTCACTATTTAGGAGTTACGCAATAGTATGCCACATTAGTAGTTTGGTGACTGAAATAGTTGTCTTATCATTGCCAATATGGAAACTGTTTCATGCTTAAGAAATACTTTGGGAAAACCTCTACTGCTGGCCTTTGGCATTCATCTACAGATTGGCCCAAATCTTTCCAAGCACCAATTGGCATATGCGCAAGAGGCCTTCTATCCACAGTCATGATTCTAGGATTTACCGAAGTTAAGTCAATTCTGCTCCGTGCTTTTTATACCCAAAGATAAAGAAATTTTAAGTGATCATTTCCAAGTCATCAACGACCCTTTACTTTTTCATCATACATTGGCTCGTATTGTTCGTAAATCATAAGTTGAACTTATAATTTGAATTGTACCAATGGGTCACAAGCTTCCCTTGTACAATTTATCTACATAATCACTTGTATTTAACTCTTCTTAATTATCAATATAAGCTTTAAAAATCACATATCACTTTAAGATAACATGTTGAGTCAATAAGAGGATAAAAGTACACTAAGTAAAAAAAGTTTAAAAAACTCTCTCTAAAATGAACTATCCACCATATGAATCTTCCTCCTCCATACCACCCAAACCACCTGATATCTTCATGATTTCAGCCTCATCATCATCAAAACCTTCACAAACCACCTCCTCCATCATCTCAGATAACAATATGAACATTGACACACATGAATATTTATCAACTCCTTCTCAATTTGTCAACAAACCATACCTCAATACACTAATCTCTCATAATATTACATCTTCACCGCCTACACAAAATGCACCGCTAAACCTTCCTTCGGTGATTAATGATGAAATGGTAGCATCCATTGACCCAACCATTTTCATCCCACTCTTTCTTGAAGAAAAAAATAGAATTTACAAACCATGGCAACATACAGTGATTATTAAGTTGTATGGTCGAAAGATTGGACATCAAATACTTAGGCAAAAAATTTATGCCTTATGGAAACCAACTGAAAATCTACCACTTATAGATTTAGGATTAGATTTTTTCCTTATTAAATTTAAGAAAGAGGAAAATAAGATTCGTGCTTTACAGGATGGACCTTGGTTTATTTTAAATCATTTTCTTTCCATTCGTCAATAGGAACCAAAGTTTATGGCTTCCGAAACAAAAATCACTTACTGTGCTATCTGGTTGCGTTTACCTGAATTACCAACTAAATTTTATGATTTTCAGATACTTCAGAAACTGGGAACTAAAATTAAAAAATTATTAACGGTTGATACTTGTACCTCTTCAACAACAAGAGGAAGATATGCAAGGTTATGTGTGGAAGTACCTTTGGATCAACCATTACGGACACACATTTACACTGGAAATCATAAGCAAAATATCCTGTATGAAGGATTAAATTTGCTATGCATTAAGTATGGTCGGATGGGCCATAATCAAAAAGTTTATACTTATAAAATTCAAGACAATAATCCTACTGCTATCTCTACACTGAACCAATCTACCAATACTAACCCTAATACTTCTAACAACAAGTTTCCATCTACTGAAGAATGGAAGACTGTTCAATTGCCCAATAAAGCAATTAGGAAAATGAACTTCTACAAAGGAAATCAACTCCAAAAATTGCCAGATTCGTTGGCAAATCTTACAAGACAATAAGGTATGCATGTTGATGGCAAAGACATAACAACTACTCCTAACACTCTACCTTTTACTAATTTATCTATTACTAATATTAACACTCCTATTAATCATAATACAAATCCTAAAAGATCTCCAACACTTACTTTTAATAATAATAAATTTGCTACACTATTTTCTAATGACTTCATTACTGATAATTCCCTAAATAATCTTGCTGCAAAGAACACCTCAAACCCTATAATTTCTACTCAAGTATCACTGCCACCAATAAGCCACTCGGCCCAATTAGAAAATTACCAACCTCCAACACCTATCAAAACCCATGCAAATAGACACGTTACCCCATCCCACATGCAAGACATACTACACCACTCAAATACACCTTACTCAGCAACCCAGGAAGACCTACTCCAAAACCTATCCACTAAGCCAACAAATATTTGGAATTTTAATACCACTATGCCATCACCCTCGAGAAACCCTACTATAGCTCCCATGCACATAGCTCATGATGATATCTTCACTTCCATTTCTCCATTTCCAACTAACACACAAACTCCAAATCCATCAATCATACCGCCCATATCTACCACTAATATTGTTTCTTCTCTAGTTCATTGTTCAAATCTGGAACAAATTATTTCAATCAATCCTTTACAACTTCCTCTTAACTTAGAAGATGTTTCCACACAATCTCACTCACTTACGCCAACAACACAACAACCCAAACAGGCAGAACATTCATCGCCTACAACACAATCAAACTCCATACTCCCTTCCTCCCTTACATCTGATAATGGAGCCAAACACAATCATCTACACTGCTCAAATGCCACATGCACCAACAAATCCAGCATCTTGGCTCGAGATAGGCCTCTAAAATCATGCTCTAACCTTCACAATGGAGGTCAACAACCAAGAGGTGACAATTCTAATCAACAATCCCAGGAATCTTGCGCAAATAGTAGCGGAGGACATGCAACTAGGGACGAATATATTTGGAAGATACCACTGGTCGATGATACAAGCACCTTATCTTGCACCATACCACCCTCTAAATCTCCCAACACCATATTGGGATCCCACTCACCTTCACCCACATCTTCTTCAAATACCTTTCTACCCCACTCCAACTCCTACTACACCTTGGATTCAACCATACATGGTTCCACAACCACACACCCCACTATTGGAACCAGTAACACCTCCAACTCCAACTCCATCACCATCCCAGTCACCACCCCACCATCATAATCCACTCGCATAAGACACGATATTTCAGGAAGAACTAGAAGCAGCAGTCGTCTAAACACGTCCAATTCATGCATGGCTCGATGGAATCAAGGTCTTTTCCAGAAGAAGGAGTACGAAAGAAAAATATTCATAAGGTGTCCTCCAAACCTAATGACATTATCCTTTCAATTAAGCCCACAACAAACCCAGATGTGGGGAAGTATGCCATGCTTCTACTTCTAACATTACGTCTACGTCCAGGGGAGACCAACAGCAATCTGAGGAACACAAGGAGCAGTCGACTGCTCGAGCCAATCAATAGCCATATGAATTTCATTATTTGGAATTGCAGAGGAGCTCAATCAGCAGATTTTAGAAGAAACTTTCGTTCACTGCTTGATTACAATCGCCCATCCTTGGTTGTTCTGTTAGAAACCCACTGTCAAAGCCACCAAATTTTGAAGGAAGACTTCAATTTCACTAGTATGATCAAGGTGGCAGCTGTAGGTCAGTCTGGAGGAATCGTGGTGATGCAAATATAAAAAATTTCCATCTTACTACTCTAAATCGTAGAAGACATAATCGTATAACTGCCATTCAAGATCAAGGGGAAATTGGATAGCTGACCCTCATAAAATTCAGGAGAATATTACACAGTATTACCAAAATCTATTCACAACTCAAAAACAGCTTCTAATTCAAAAAATTATTTACTTCTTTCTAATGTATTAACCCCTCATGATCAGTATTGCCTAACAAAACCTTTACAAGATTATGAAATCACAAATGCAATAAATTCCTTTAAACTTCTAAAAGCACCTGGACCAGATGGTCTTCACCCTTTATTTTATCAAAAATATTGGGACACCATAGGTAACTCCGTTAAATATTTTTGTCATAAAGTTTTCCTTGGCCATCAAATCAATCCTTCTATTAATACAACTTTCATTTGCCTAATTCCTAAAAATAATAGTGCTTCAACAATATCACAATATAGACCTATTAGTCTTTGTAATACTATTTACAAGATTATTACAAAAATTATTGTAAACAGATTAAAATCAATTCTGGAACATATTATTCATCCAACTCAATCCAGTTTCCAGAAAAATAAAAGAGTGGCTGATAATGCTCTTATTGTACAGGAAATCATTAACAGATTTCAAAAAATGGAAGGTAACAATTTAAATATGCTTCTCAAGCTGGATCTTGAAAAAGCATTTGACAAATTAGAATGGTCGTTCATACACAATACCTTAAGCACCTTGAATTTCCCCAAAACTTTTACTAAATTAATTATGGCTTGCATAACAACTACTTCTACTTCAATTCTGATTAATGGCAACCCTACGGAATATTTCAGACCCACAAGAGGCATTAGATAGGGAGATCCTTTATCACCTTATCTGTTTATTCTATGCTTGGAAATGTTGTCAAGAAAAATAAATACAGTTGTTGATTATCAAGCTTGGATACCAATTTCACTTACTAAAAAGGGACCTCAGCAATCTCATTTATTTTTTGCTGGTGATACTATTCTCACATCAAAAATTACAGCTAACACTTGTCAATCAATTGTTAATACTATTACTCACTTTACACATCAATCTGGTCAAACTATAAATTTTGAGAAATCAAAAAAAAAATTAAAAAATTGCGCAACCAATACAACAACAACTATTCTACAAATATTTCACAGGAACGAAGGGAAAAGTTTTGGTAAATACTTAGGATTCCCTATATTTACAAATAAACCTTCGAAAAGGGATTACCAATTCTTAATTGACAATTTCAAAAATAAATTGGCAGGTTGGAAAATAAATTTTTTATCAAAAGCAGGAAGGACAACTTTAACTAGATCAACTTTAAACCACCTTCCTAATCACCTTATGCAATACATTAAAATCCCTAATTATATAATAGCCTATCTCAATCGCTATCAACGAAATTTTCTCTAGGGAACAACTCAACAGAAGAAAAAACTACATCTTATTAAGGGGTCTACAATCACACAACCTTTTGATCAAGGAGGATTAGAAATACAAAACCTAAGTACTAAAAACCAAGCCTTACATGCAAGTCTTGCATGGAGGTTATTTCAAAATCCACATTAACTGTGGGCACAAGTGCTACTACATAATTATTTACGCCCAACACATCTGATCAAAAAACAAGTTTCCTCCACTTGGCGTAATATTATGAAAGAGTGGTCCTACTGTTGCTTAGGGTTGTTGGGTTTTGTAATTATTTATTAATAACAAAAGAGGTGTGAATGGAATATGGTGGGAAAAGAAATGGAGGGAAGTAAAATTTTGAATGAATTCATTTCACTAATGTACTTTGTCCCTCATTGGTAGAAGGAAAGAAAATCTTTGTGTATATATATAGAAGCTCATCTTTTAGCTCTTAAAGATCTAATAAGAAGGCAAGCCTCGTGTCATCGTCGTCGTTGCTCGCTCGGCTCGGCTTCGGCTTCGGCTTCGGCTTCGGCTTTGGCTTCAGCATTGGATTTGGATCTGGTCAACGATTGATTGATTAATCTTTTTGGACAAAATTCTTTTCAAATATTTAATTAACTTATTAAATTAGTTAAAGAAAATTCAATCCGGAATAACCCATGACCCGCGACTCGGTCCGGTTTGGCCCGTTTTTCTTTCCCGAATTATTTTAAATCCGTTTTACATTTCCCGCAATATTTTCAACAGCCATGGCTGTTCTGAAACAATATCACACCTGTTCCAACAGCTATGGTTGTACTGAAAGGTTGCAAACCTTTTCAAAAACAGCACCAAATTGGCTATAAATATGCCTTCAAATCCCAGAATATTTATTTACGAAATTTTCTGATAATCTTCTTCTTCTTCTGCACAAAAATTCCAGTGTGTTTTGCAGCCTTCGAATGGTTCGTTGTTCATCGGCGTTTTTGGTACCAACACTCCGGTGAGTTAAATCGTTCTATCCTGGGAGGATATATTCCAAAACCTCGGGTACTTGAGGGGAATAATTTCCTTAAGGACACACCATGTATTCAGTGGGATCGATTTGTTCCTACAACGTTTCAAAAATTATTTTGAAGTTCGAATACTGTTTTCAGAATTTGTTTCTACTAACTTTCTGTTTCTATTTTCAGAAAGATTACTGTTTTATTTATTTACAGCAATACAGATTGATAACAATCTTAAGGAAATTAGATTTAGTATATTCTGTATTCTGTCTGAATTTTACTATTCTGATTTGAAGATATAAAAACTTCATCAAAGTATTGAAATTCAGAAAACGATTTGAAGAACATAAAAACTTTATCGTTTTTCTGTAAAACGGTATATAAAAACTTCATTTGTTTTTATTACGTACTGTTTATTGATTACAGTATTATTTACTGTTTTGGTTTTGCCACTAATTGATCTCTTCTGTTGTTGACAGTAAGAAATGGCAAATGATAATGGAAATCCTTCTGCGACTGTTGGTGCAACGACGATAGCCTCGTCAAGCCGCACTGCTGTTCCTCCGGCCGAGAAGCCGGGGAAATTTTTTGGAACCAACTTCAAAGGATAGCAGCAAAGGGTGTTCTTCTGGCTTACCGCACTTGGTATGCAAAAATTCACTAGTGAAGAGCCTCCAGTGCCTGCTGCGGACATGTCGGACAATGAAAAGTTCATGGTTGTTGAGGCGTGGAAGCAGGCAGATTTTCTTTGCAAAGGCTATATCTTAAGTGCTTTAGAAGATGACTTGTAAAATGTGTACAGTGCAATAAATACTTCGAAAGAATTATGGGACGCACTTGAGAATAAGTACAAGACAGAATATGCATGCTTGAAGAAGTTCGTGGTTGCCAAGTTTCTAGACTATTAAATGATACACAGCAAAACTGTGGGAACCCAAGTTCAGGAGCTTCAACTTAGTTTTCACGACCTTATTGCTGAAGGTATGATCGTGAATGAAGCATTTCAAGTGGCTGCTATGATAGAAAAATTGCCTCCTTCGTGGAGAGATTTCAAGAATTATCTTGAGCACAAGCGCAAAGAAATGAAGTTGGAAGATCTTGTGATACGTCTAAAGATCAAGGAAGACAACAAAACAGCCGAGAAGAAGTCTCGTGGAAATTCAACAATCATGGGAGTTAATATCGTTGAGAAGACTGCTCCAAAAAGTAAGAAGAGGAAGAGGTCTTCTGGACAAACTAAGGAGCAGAACAAAAAGAAATTCAAGGGCAGCTGCTACAATTGTGAAAAAGTTGGTCACAAAAGCCCTGATTGTCGTCTCCCAAAAAAGGATAATAAGAAGGGACAAGCCAACATAGTGGAGAAGAATAATGACATTGATGATCTTTGCGCAATGCTTTCGGAATGCAACCTAGTTGGAAATTCGAAGGAGTGGTGGATTGACTCTGGAGCCACTCGACATGTTTGTGCTGTCAAAGAAGCATTTGCGACTTACTCTACTGCTGGTCCCGAAGAAGAAATTTCCATGGGAAATAATGCAACAGCCAAAATTGAAGGTTATGGGAAGATATTCCTGAAGATGACTTCCGGCAAGGTGTTAACGCTCAACAACTTTCTTCATGTCCCTACTATTAGGAAGAATTTAGTTTCACCTTCTTTACTGTATAGAATGGATTCAAATGTGTATTTGTTTCTGATAAAGTTGTTGTAAGCAAGAACGAAATGTATGTT
>NW_017670461.1:320706-339457 GCF_001879085.1 Nicotiana attenuata | reverse complement strand
TTTTTTTTTCTTTCTTTAATGTATTTCTTTGTTAATAACAAATATCAATTTTTTTAATTATAAATTACACGTGTCATTGTTTAAAACAGCTTTCTTAAATGGAGAATTGGAGGAAGAGATTTACATGGAACAACCTGAGGGGTTTTGTGGTTCCTGGTAAAGAAAAGAAAGTGTGCAAACTTGTTAAGTCGCTTTATGGACTTAAACAAGCACCCAAATAGTGGCATGCAAAGTTTGACCAAACAATGTTGGCAAATGGATTTAAAATCAACGAGTGTGACAAATGTGTTTACATTAAAAACACTCCATGGTCATGAAGTCATTGTTTGTTTATATGTTGATGACATGTTGATAATGAGCAAAAGTATGACAGATATAAATGCTACAAAATGCATGTTGGCTAGCAAATTTGACATGAAAGACTTAGGAGTTGCTGATGTGATCTTAGGAATCAGAATTCACAAGACTCCACAAGGTCTAGCATTATCACAGTCTCACTACGTTGAAAAGGTACTTGACAAGTTCAAGTATTTGGATTTCAAAATTGCCAAGACTCCAATTGACGTGAGTTATGCACTTCAAAAGAATGAAGGTGAAAGTGACTCACAACTGGACTATGCAAGAGTATTGGGAAGTTTGATGTATATCATGAATTGTACGCGACCAGATATAGCATGTGCTATTAGCGAACTGAGTCGGTTTACAAGTAATCCCAATCAAATACATTGGATGGCAATGAAACGAGTTTTGGGATATCTGAAACATACCCAAAATTATGCTTTGCATTATAACAAATATCCTTCCGTGATCGAGGGATATAGTGATGCAAATTGGATTACCGGATCATCTGAAGTTAAATCCACGAGTGGATAAGTTTTCACAATTGGGGGTGGAGCAGTGTCTTGGAAATCATCCAAACAAACGTTCATCGCCCGTTCTACAATGGAATCTGAATTCATAGCTTTAGATAAGGCCGGTGAGGAAGCTGAATGGCTCCGGAATTTCTTGGAAGATATTCTATTTTGGCCCAAACCTTTGGCACCTATTTGTATACATTGTGATAGTCAAGCAGCAATAGGTAGGGCAGGGAGCGTTATGTATAACGGAAAATCTCGTCATATTTGACGGAGATACAACACCATTAGACAACTACTCTCTAGTGGTGTTATCACAATTGACTACGTAAAGTCAAGATAACGTGTCGGATCCACTTACAAAAGGCCTATCTAGAGAGGCAGTTGAAAGATCATCAAAGGGAATGGGGTTAAAGGCCTAGGACAAGTCATCATGGCGGTAACTCTACCTAGCAGATTAGAGATCCCAAGAACTAGGTTCAAAGAGATCAAACAAAGTTATGAATGACGGTTCAACATTGTCAAACAACTCAACCCATTCTCGTGATGAAGACAATGTTCAAAAACGAGGTAAAGCATTAAGGCTTTTTGATGAGTCAATAAAGCTCAAAGCTTTTTAATGATTTGCTAAGTCTGGCAGGATATGACCAGATAGTGTGTCTTTAGGATTACACGTTTAGGAATCACCTATGTGAGTGTGAAGTGTAAGCCGCTTCAAGGGTAAAGGCCCATTCTCTAAACACTCATGAAACCAGACGGTGTTCATGGCTGAAACGAACACAACCGTGAGAACCATAGATGGTTGAGGATTGATTGTGTGACTTATATTGTCTAGGTATACAGCAAAGCTCGACGGTTCAAAGATATCAAATCTACCGATTGACCGAGTATATCCGATATAAGTTCACTACGGAAAGTTCAAAGGGAAACCTACTTATCCAGATGCAATTAATTCTTGCAAGTGAAACACACACACGTCCGTGCATTCCTTTAAGTTTATAGCCATTCCCCATTCATGTGGGGGATTGTTGGGTTTTGTTATTATTTATTAATAACAAAAGAGGTGTGAATGTAAAATGGTGGGAAAAGAAATGGAGGGAAGTGAAATTTTGAATGAGTTTATTTCACTAATGCACTTTGTCCCTCATTGGTAGAAGGAAAGAAAATCTTTGTGTATATATATAGAAGCTCATCTTTTAGCTCTTAAAGAGCTAAGAAGAAGGCAAGCCTCGCGCCGTCGTCGTCGCTCGCTCGGCTCGGCTTCAGCTTCAGCTTCGGCTTTGGCTTTGGATTTGGATTTGGATTTGGTCAAAGATTGATTGATTAATCTTTTTGGACAAAATTCTTTTCAAATATTTAATTAATTAATCAAATTGATTAAAGAAAATTCAATCCGGAATAACCCATGACCCGCGACCCGATCCGGTTTGGCCCGTTTTTCTTTCCCGGATTATTTTAAATCAGTTTTACATCCCGCAATATTTTCAACAGACATGGTTGTTCTAAAACAATGTCACACATGTTCCAACAGCTATGGCTGTTCTGAAAGGTTGCAAACCTTTTCAGAAACAGCACCAAATTGGCTATAAATATACCTTTAAATCCCAGAATATCTACTTACGAAATTTTCTGATAAACTTCTTCTTCTTCTGCACAAAAATTCCAGTGTGTTTTGCAGCCTTCGAGTGGTTCGTTGTTCATCGGCGTTTTTGGTACCAACACTCCGGTGAGTTAAATCGTTCTATCCTAGGAGGATATATTCCAAAACCTCGGGTACTTGAGGGGAATAATTTCCTTAAGGACACACTGTGTATTCAGTGGGCTCGATTTGTTCCTACAATATTTTAAAATTATTTTGAAGTTCGGATACTGTTTTCAGAATTTGTTTCTACTAACTTTCTGTTTCTGTTTTCAGAAAGATTACTGTTTTATTTATTTACAGCAATACAGATTGATAACAAGGGTATAAATGAAATCTTACAACAGGATAACATGTCAAATTTTGGAATGATCCTTGGATCAACCAGAATTACATATTTCGTAACTGCAAAAATGGACCTCTACCACAATATGAGGAAACAAAACTTGTTTCAAATTACTATTACAATCACAAATGGCATGTAGACACATTACCATTCACACTACCGACTCAGTTACAATCCACAACCACAGATATTTACATGTCTATTGTGCCCACAACATGTGATCAAATATATTGGGCTCTTACAACAAATGGTTTATTCTCTGTAAAATCAATGTACAATTCCATAATAAATTCCACAATTCCAAATACAACAAATACAACATACTCCTATAAGTGGATTTGGAAACTTCACATTCCACCAAAAATTTCCTTTTTCTTATGGTTACTTTGTCATGACAGACTCCCAACGGCTATGTATCTTGCACGATTAGGTATCATCAATTCATCTATATGTCCACGGTGTAATAGGGCCCCTGAAATAATACTCCATCTCTTTCTAGAATGTCCTAATGCAATTCAGTTTTGGACTGCCCTTAAGGTCTTATCTACAAATATCAATTCTTCTAGGTCTCAAAATGATAATATACCAACTTACACATACACCCTTTATATCAACCCCTCACAAAATTCCACACACAACACTGATACTGTTTGCCTTATGGAAGCTTTGGAATATAAGAAATAAAAACACCTTCTACCATCAAAAAATCCCTTTAAATCTACCTTTTATATTAAAAATGGCTGCGGAATTTATTTCTGACAAATCCACTATTAAAACATCATTCTCTAACACCATTATATATAAAATGGCATCCACCAAACTATACCACTTATAAACTAAACATTGATGGGTCTTGCTCCTCTAATCAGAGCAAAAATGGTATTGGTGGTATATTTCGAAACCACCAAGGCAACTGGATTATAGGATTTGCAAGAAAAGCAAAACAAGGAACAAGTGTTCAGACAGAACTTCTAGCATGCTCATGGGCTGAAAATTGCTGTACAACAGCATCTCAAACCAATCATCATTGAGAAAGATACACATGCAATAATCGGTATGTTTAACTCAACTACAATGCAATACACTAATATTATTAACGATTGCAGGTTATTACTCCTACAGCTGGATAGTCCTCCTCTACAAAACATCTACAGAGATCAAAATTGTGTTACAGATAATTTAGCTAAATATGGAGCCATGCATGCACAGGAGCGATGCATACTTTTTGGGAGACCACCACTTTTTGCCATGCCTTCTTACCAACAAGATCAAAAGGGCACATTACAAAGAAGGCTATTTAAAACTAACTCTAGCACTTCAACACAATCACTCTCTGGTTCAAATACTTTGTGTAATAGTAGTGTTTTAACTAGTATTGTACCTAATATTAATAGTAGTGTTTTACCTAATTCTACCTCTATTATTAGTAATGGTTCCCATACGGATGCCTTGGTACTAGACTCTACTTTTGCACAACGGATCCTTTTATGCATCTTGTTAACAGTTATCCTGTAAGTGTTTGATTATCTATAATATAACTATATTTTTTCGACCCAAAAAAAAAACATGCTGACTCAACCAAAGGTGGAGATTCGGAGTGCCAAATCGATGTCAAGCTGGTTTACCATGAACCTGTAGTACAATCTCCTCTTTGTAAAACCTCTTGGCTTTAAGTGTGGAATCAGTCCCACATAACATAAGAAATAAAGATGAATTGACTAATCGTACTCTTTTTTTTTTCTTCCGGAAATTTTGGATATATAAAGAATCGAAATTTGAGGCAAACTGAGAATAAGTGGAAAACTACTTTTCGAGATGGAGAACCACCAAGAATCTTTGAGGCATGGAGTATAAAGTAATAAAAAATAAAATTTTAAAAACCTAAAACGAAGGGAGGGATTGCAAAAGAATCACTGAAGAATATAGTGGGAATGATAAAGGGTCTTTTTTTCTTTATTAAAACTCTCGGGTTCGAGTGAAATTTTGTTTGATAGGAAGTAGGAACGTTATAACCTTCATTATAAATTTTTTACAATATCGAATATTTTTAAAACGAATACAGGCAAAGACTGAACAAGTAAAAAAAAAAAAGATGAATATATATCCTTTTCATTGATATTAATTTGATATAATAAAAGAAGATAGGCATCAACCCAATCCTTTACTTCAACATTGAATACAAGGCCTTCTAGGATAAAAGGCTACTTTTTCCATCTCACTCACACATGAAGTAGGCCTTTGATTGGATATCAAAGGAACAAGCCTACAAATGTGAAGCACAAAACAAGACATATTAAGTATAAGCAAATGAAGCAAAGAGATATTTTCTATGATTCGGATGCCTTCCTTTTTCTGTTCATTTAATTTGGTGTTATTATGCGTTGAACTTGGGAATTTTTTTCAGTATAAATGATGAGACTATTGATCGGATTAGAGAAATTCCAGGAATTTCTTAGAGTCACTTCTATGAATGATTATTTTGAGCGCATGATTTTTAAAAAGTGGTGAGTCGGCGGGATAGTCAAACACTTGTCAAACTTTTGTTAATATAATATTGGTTTAAATTATATACACAGATATATAGTATTAAAAGTTTTAGACTAACATATTGTAGCGTGACAATTTTTATTAAGTTATCAATAAATGCTTATCAAAAAATTTATTTTTTTATTATCTTATAAATGACCTAACTATACGTATAAATATCTTTTTACTCATTATTTTTTGTTGGAAACTCTGTGTGAAATTATTGCACAATTGTAGGACCCATAGGACGTGCAGTATAGTGCTCGTCTCATTATCATTATAAGAGAAGCTAGTTCGTGTGGGGCTAGTAAATTAAACATATATAGTGCAACCATTATAACCATGTCCAAACATTAAAAGCTCTTAGCGTCATCAGTACAATTAATGCATCACAACAACTTTGTTAATACTAATTTCAAGAAAAGAGTATGTATGAAATTCACTTTTACTTCATCACTATATCAACAATACAATTTTATTTTTACTTGTCTATTTTAGCAAACCAAGAGAAAGATAATTTTTTCTTTTTATATTTTACCTTTATCATTAATTAATTATTCATTCCCAAAATAATTTCTCAAGACTTTTTGAAATGCTATCATTATTAGCGGTTATATGATAAAATATGCACTACAATTATTATTTCTTAAAAGATGTACAAAGTCAAAAGTGGACGACTAAAAATAAAGTTGAGAATAATGCGCGATATTGGGACTTAATATTCCGCAAGTAGAACTTCCTCCGGTCCAAAATAAGTGATTTTTTGGATGTTTTCACACAGATTAAGAAATTCACCTTCTAACATTAATTAGTAATCACATTGACCATATTAACCTTTACTATCTCACATAAACCCTCCTAACACATACTCCAACACTATTTACTCCAAGGGTAATGTAGGAAAAAAATAATTAATTCATTCTTGAAATCTGAAAAAATTACCTATTTTGGACCACGAAAAAAAGGCCAAAAAATCACTTATTTTGGACCGGAGGGAATAAGAAAGATCGATTTGACGCGTATCGAAATACATTAATACGAAACTTGTAAGACAGTATCTTTTAATAGAGCAAACTCGTTTGGTAATATTAGTAACCAACTCTAAGGAAGACGTTGAAATGATGGTGAAAACGATGAGTACAACTCCATGCTTTAGCTATCTTGTTGAGCTTACTCAATATAAACGTAAATTAATCCTTACCAATAAACTTTGGATACAAAATGGTCATAAAAACTAAGCTATAACTTTTTTGTAAACCTTTTTGTATATGTTCTTTTTGTTCTTCTTTTTAATGTTAATTAAGCTAACTTGTGAAAGCAATTAAGAATAGATGGTTGCCAGCTGATTTTATTGCTTTACAAGGAACGAGTTGGCAGCCATTTGCCATCTTAGCTAAGGCCTAAACACTTGTCGAGTAGTGGAAGTTATCTCTATCCTTATGATCTGGGAAGATTTGGTAGTTGGATTTGAATTTGGAAGGATTGGACTTGGTCTCCCCATTTCCATTTGTTGAGGTTTTTGAGCCTTCAAAATTCAAACTTCAAACTACTTTGGCATAATGGCCTAAATGGCACGTATACTTGTGTCATTTTGTCATGCCGGTCCCTCTACTTTATTTGTTTTCATCCAGACATTTCTACTTGATCAAAACTGTTATAAATAGAATTGTATTTATGGTGAATGTCTATATTTAGAGAGATTATAGGGTTCATTGCTTGGTGGCTAAGTCACTCTCTCCCTATAAATAGAGGGTTCTATTCTATTGTAATTCATCCCAAAATCAATAAGAATTCTCTCTCTCTACTTTTCTCTGCAATACTCTTTTCTTCTTTTATTCTTTCACAATACGTTATCAGTATGAGACTCTTACCAATTAAGTAGAAGCTTTGGGATTGAGCATAATGATTGTCAATTGTTCCATGAACTTCCTTCATGATTAAATTCTGGATTTAAGGTATGTATTTTACCCTATATTTCTCTTTTATTCTATAATTTGATTTTAAATACAAGCAAAGAAAATAAATTTTGATTATAACTCTAATGGAGTTAGTAAGAAATTATAACCACTCGAAGTGGTAAAATTTCTATGTCTGGCCATGATCAAAGTCATGTATGATCGTGAGCAAAAGAAGTGGAAACTCGTCCCATTGAATTTGCTTCATTCTCATTCCCTTAAGAGAATGTGGTAGCAATATGTGATAAGTCTGAAAGAAGACAAAATTATCACGTGAAGGTATCAATGGATGTGGACATAGTAATAGACGAAATTATAATCGTCATCATTGTGACAATGAGAATAATAAGGATTCTCAAAATAATCCTTCACTTTGTGAAAGTAATGTTTGTCATCGATTTGACATGAGATTTGTAAAGCACATATAAATGATTATGGTCCATTCATGATGTGAATGTGACAACATGTGATTTATTAATACATATTTATTTTTGGAAGAATATGAACGTGCTAGTGGTAGTGAATATACCACACTCACCTCTAGAAGGAAGTTTGGGATGATATAAGAAAATAACGTCATTATTATGGCATAAATTGTCATTGGTCACGTACTTATTGTACGCAAAAATATTTTGGCATTGTGATTATTAAAAGACAACGGTAATGCAAGAAACAGATCTTGCATATAACTTTGACCATAACCATAATGGTATGACTTTCTCTTTAAAAGAGATATTCACCATATGGATGTTGATGAATATGTGGTACTATAAAATCAATTGAGAACTCTGCAAGAGCCAATTATACTATTTTGGAGAAACACAATTGATTATCAATAAGGTATTGTGTTGTAGTAAGTCTCAAAGAAACTTATTCAGTTTCCAAAGTATACGCGAAAGCGGTTGATTATATTGAGACTATAAATAAAGAAAAAGTTTAATATCTTCTATTACTACTACTTGTAGCGGGATAATATGTATGTGAAAAGCTACCCGCTTTATTTTTCAGTTTGTACTATACAAATAAAAGAATATCACACTAAAGTGGATGTTTATCGATATAAAAACACATATCATAATAAACTTGAAGTTTATTGATAATTGCACACGTCATGGTGTAAATCTAAAGTTTATCAATATTGATAATTTATTCAGTTGGCATAATTGGTTTAGCCATATCAATTTAAGTATGATGTGCAAAAATAATAGAGAATTCACATGGGTAAATATTAAAGAACTAGAAAGTTCTTTACGAATTCTCTTATATTGCTTGTTCTCATTAATTAATTGACCAACTAAAATTGGGATTGAATCCCATGAATGCTGAAAATATCAAAGGTGAATATGGGCACATTCACCTCCCATGTATACCACATAAGATGCATCTATGAGATGTTTAAATATGCAATTATTATTGACCCGCAACCTGGTGTTTGCGAGGTAACTTGCTCAATAATTTAATTTAGAGCATAATTTCCAGAATTTTTATTCAAGATAGTTCTTCTTGATAAATTGGTTTACATCACAGTTGGTTTAGCAAAATAATTTATTGAGTGCCCCCACTTAATAGTTAAATTATTTCTTATAAGAACAAAGTTATATATATATATATATATATATATATATATATATATCAGTTTGATATACGTTATATACGAAAGTATATTATTTTCATACCTCACAAGTGGTTCAGGGTCAGGAATCAAATAATTTCATCTTATTATTATTGATGTGCGGTGTATATTTTGATTAACACCATAACACACAAAGATGGATTCTCAAAGTTGAGGTAACAAGTTAGTTTTTCTAACATGAAAGGGAGAGATGATAAACATTTGAGAAAAAGTTACGCATAATGAATTATCATTTGTACATCTAGACCCTCAAATAAATAATATGAACTTGAAGTTCATAAAAAGGATAATTCATTTACAATATATTGCATAGCATGCCAGATGCATTTGCTGGCCCAAAGAAAGTAACTATATTCTTATTGCAAATGCTCCTATTAAGTCCTAGAAGGACAAAGTCTATGGTACGCTTAAAGCATATAAACAAATTGGTTTCAGATAAACTTCTTGATAAAGAAGATGAGCAAATGATCTAAATGATCTGATCATAACAAAGGAGGCAAGTGATCTAGAAGATCACATGACATAACACTTCATAAAATCTCAGGAGAGATTCAGCTACCTGAAAATAAAAATGAAGAGATCTTTATGTTACGTCTTTATGAAGAAAAAAAAAAGGTTGGAACCGATATAAAATATTCGTCGACGGCATCTATGAAAGCGCTAAGTATAGATGAGAATTTTAAGTCTGTCGAATACAGACACAAAAATATTGGTCAAATAGAATTGGTTTCATATGAAAGACATGTAGTTTTGAATATGTAGTTCAAACACTTGAAAGTATAAAGTCAATGGTATGTGCAATCAATTTTGGATATCTTATATGTCTAGCATGACATGAAAACTTGATATGCATCTTGTCACGACCCAATTTAGGATTGTGACCGGCGCTTAGGAGCAAGTGCTCCCAAGTAAGCCTCATCGGTAATTTTACAGAAAATTGGACAGAGTTTCCCCTGTTTTTGGACTATCCCAAAAAATTTCCTGTCTCAAATCAGCAACCAAATATCCTAATATCATAACCAAACAATTGATAACTTGTCAATTAACCAATACAAGTCTCCACCATAACTAAACCACCATCTAACCACTAGAAATACTAATTTATCTCCAACTTTGATAAATGAGAACGATACTCAACATAAGACTATAATAACAAAAGGATACTCATGACACTAAAATAATGACTATGGAGCGACTCTAAGAGTTTAAAGAAAGACCATAAAAATAAATAAAAATCTTCGCCCACGCGAACAAATGCGAGGCTCACCGAGAACTATCAACCTGTGCGCTCTAATTAACAAAATCCTCGCCTGCATCAACTGCTGTCTCTATAAAAAAAAATTAGCGGGGAATGAGTCGCTAGCTCAGTGAGTAATAACACTTAACCACAACCGTTTTTGATTGGGGACAAGTCAGAAATACATGCTTGTATAATAAAATTCAGAAATTATCATAAAAATAAAATGCCCTTTCAAAACGGTAAGAATAATCAGTCTCATTATGCATTTCCTGTAACAGAAATCAATTTAACAATTCGGTAATAAACTCGGTAAGCACTGTATCATATCAATTCCTTTATGTTTGGGAGGTTTCCAAGAAAGGATCATATATCTGTATCACTGTGTGGACTGCTTCGTAAAAGGAGTGAAATATAACGGTAGGTCCCTTCTCGAGGGAAAACTGTAACTGTATGCTAGTTTTACCTTCCCACTAGCGAGGACTATAACTGTACTCGGTAATAGGTAAATACAAGGTGCACCAGGTCTAACGAACCAGCCGTTAGCTACGGGATCCTTTAAGGTCTCCTCCCTTTTATACTTTTCTTTGTAAATAGTAAATCTTCACATGGAAGTATTTTCAAAACAGTACAGGGCATTTTAAATTTTTTTATCAAATCTTGTAATCCAATTTCGGTAACGCTAATCATATCTCTAGTAATAGTAAAACATGTCTAGTAACAGTGAGAACATTTTAAATAACTGTAAACATCTCAAGTAAACTATTCAGTACCATATCAAGTAAAGGACTTGTCCCACATGCAATTTCAAACATTCGGTAACATATTTTATTTTCAAAATAACGTATAAACCATGCAGGTTATGAAAACACAAATTGCGGTAAGATTACTACTCACCATACTCGTGTCGAAATACCAAGCTCGTCACCTCGAGCAGTCCATGAGACCCCTTTCAGTCAATTTATAATCACATCATATTGATCTCCTGTTAATTTCCTTATTCATGCTAATCCACAAGCAATCTAGAATGCTCCAGCCTCGAAATTTCACGTTTAATTCTAATTTTGTCAAATTATATTAATCCAAGCTACTGTAACAACTATTATTGTAAGTTCACCTATTCTGAACTAAAAGTTTGATTTCGAATTTAGATCCTTATCATTCGGTCTTTTTATATAATTTGGCAAGGCTATCAACTATGTTTTCGACATAGTATTTATTTAGTGGTTCTTTGAAGAGTAACTCAAACTCAAATTAGGAGGACAAAAGCAGTATGAAGTTGCTTATAAACTGCTTATGGTGACTCTTGAAAGGTTGTTGTGAAGCAACTCTTTTCTACTGCAGAAAGATAGGTCACTCCAATTTGCTTCAAAAGTCAATATATCTGTACTTTTACTGTGATTACAAAATGACATCCAATTCTATTCTACCGTGGGTAGTTCTATTCTGATATTTCAATGTGTATAGTCATTATTAATTGGGACCCTTCATTATTTTTAGTGATGTAATGCCGGATACTTTTTCTATCTTCCTGAGCCGAGGGTATATCAGAAACAACCTCTCTGCTCTATCAGGGTAGGGGTAAGGTCTGGTACACACTATCCTCCCCAGACCCCACTTTGTGGGATTGTACTGGATCGTCGTTGTTGTTGTTGTTGTTGTATATTAATCCAAGCTACGGATAACTTAAACTAATCTATAATCTTCTAAATAGAAAGCATTCGTACAGTCTATTCATTGTACTATTAAATCTCCTCAACCATATGAATAAGATGAAACTTAAATAACCTTGCTACCTACGATGTCTTACTGGTATAATTTTTTTCCAATACCCAATGGATTCCTATGAACAATGTGCAATGAAATTATAATCTAAAAGAACACAGAAGAGAAGTTCAAGCCATACCCGTAAGAACCAAAGTGCTTAAGTTCTTTTTTTTTCGTGCAATTGGTATGGCTCTAAAGCACTGCGTAGGCTTCCCTATTTTACCCCAAAATTTGCAGAACCATAAGTTACTCCCTTAATCCCTATTATAATTTCACTACAACCTTGATTGCGGCAGAAACTCTAGTGTTTCGAAACCCTTCCCTTGAATCCCTTTTCTTATATTTTTTTTGCTTTGCCAGGGCTTTCTCGTGGGTTTTGGCCCATTATCTCTCTATGTATTTTTTTTTTCTTTTGTTTTGTTTGACTTTTCTTTTCTTATTTTTTTTTTTTTTGCTCTTTTTTTTTTACTAATGACTTATATACATTATTTAAATATAGAGTATTACATTCTCCCCACCTTATAAAATTCGGTCTCCAAATTTAAATCAAGTGCGTACCTATAGAGTTAAATAAGTGAGGGTGCTTGATTCACATACCATCTTCAACAATATGATTCTCCAAATAACTTTCACGAACAAAAGTTTCTTTTGACTGTAACTTTCTTACTTGTCTATCAACAATAGCTATCGGCTCATTCTCGTAAGATAACTTCTTATCAAGCGGTACAGTCGCTGTCTCAAGAACTTGAGAGGAGTTCGATATATATTTTTATAGCATAGAGCCATGAAACACTAGATGAGTAAATAGAACTCAGAAGGAAATGCCAAACGATAAGCTATAGTTCCCACTCGGCCTAGTATCTCATACGGTCCTATAAGCCTAGGGCTGAACTTGCCTCTTTTTCCAAACCACAATCACACCTTTAATAGAGGAGACTCGAAGGAACACTGTGTCCCTGATTGTGAACACTAACTCTCTTCTCCTATTATCTGCGGACTTTTGTCTATTATGAGTTGTGAGCAATCCGATCACGGGGCCTTGTCAATAGCTTCTTGTACTAAGTGGGGTCCTAATAAGTTAGTCTCACAGGCTTCAAACCATCTGATAGTAGAACAACATCATACACTTATACAAGGCTCTATACGGTGCCACCTAATACTAGACCGATAGCTATCGTTGTAGGCAAATTCAGCTATAGATATATAAGCTCATAAGATACCTCCAAACTCAAAATGTAAGCTCTCATCATATCCTTCAAGATCGGTATGGTACATTTAGGTTGCTCATCTGTCTGTTGATAAACTAGAGTACAAAGATCTACTCGTATAACCAATGTTTCTTGGAAGGATTTTTCAAAATCGTGCAATAAATTATGATCTTTTATAAAATAATGGATAGACCTCGTCTAGTTTGACAATTTTCCATTCATGTATATTTGAGTATATTTATCCTCAGTGTGAGAAGTTTTAACTAGAAATAGTGAGCCTACCATGTAAGTCAATTTTCAATTACCTTATTACCCACGTATAATTATAACTTCTAATAATTTGAGGTAGATTTGTCATAAAATTCACTNACAACTCAGGAGGAAGTGCCAAACGATAAGCCATTGTTCCCACTCGGTCTAGTATCTCATACGGTCCTATAAACCTGAGGCTCAACTTGCCTCTTTTCCTAAACCGCATCACACCTTTCATATGGGAGACTCGTAGGAACACTTTGTCCCCAATCTCTGCCTAATTAATCGAACCTTGTCAATAGCTTCTTGTACTAAGTCAGGTCCCCATAAGTTAGTCTCACCAGCTTCAAACCATCGATATGAGAACAATATCTCTTACCATACAATGCCTCGTATGGTGCCGTCTGAATGTTGGACTTTCAGTTATTATGGTAGGGAAATCCAGCTAAAGATACATAGGCATCCCAACAACCTCCGAACTCAAGAATACAATCTCTCAACATATCGACCAAGATCTGTATAGTATATTTGGACTTTGCGTTTGTGGGTGATAAAACTAGTACTAAGATCTACTCGTGCGCCCAACGTCTCTTGAAAAGATTTCCAAATCGTGAAGTGAATTGTGATCATCTATCAGAGATGATGGACAATAGAGCTCTATTGAGTCAGAAATTTTTTTCATTCATGTATATCTGTGCATATTTTCCTTACTATAAGAGTTTTGACTAGCAAGAAACGTGCCTACTATGTAAGCCAACCTCTAATGCTTTAGATAATTTAGACATATATGTATTGTAATTCTATTGTGTTTCTACTTCAGAATCTTCTCTTGTTGTAGTGGGCATGTGAGTCGCAAGTGCTTTCCTTAACATGCCGACATGTCAAATAGTTAGAAACAAAGTTAACAAATTCCTTTTTTTTAAATTTCCTTTTTTTCTTTTCCAACCAATTCATTTTTTTTCTAGTCATATTGCATCTTATAGACTTGCAATATATAGTGTATCTAGAGTTGTGAGCTCCATCACAAATAACCTGTCTCAACCCATATATGTTTGCTACACATAATTGATTACCTAGTCAGAGAATACCATCATTATTAACAATTATACCCTCGCTTTTACTAGCTAAAAACTAATCTCGGTACTTGAACAATCGCTCATCCTCGTATTGACTAGCCTTTATGTACTCTACATCAGTCTGGACCAATAGTCAATAATGTCTTTGAATTATTTATTTTTTCACACTGAGTGTACCTTCTAGTCTATGCGCATCTTTGTACAGAAGTATCTTACAGGAACTATATGCGCCAAATTACCCATGTCTTTTTTTTTTAATTAATTTTTTTTTTTGCATAAGCCATAATATTTTACATTTCTCATATAATACAAAATAGTACAGTTATATCTTCAGTAATTCCCTCCATCGGCATTGATAAATATTTATATTTGTTGTGGTTTTAAATGTGCTTCAGGCTCATATACTATGTGTAAATCTCATAGGTTTCTTCGTATATATAGTATCTCTAAATCCTAAATGGAAATACCATTGTGACCGTCTCCAACTCATGAGTGGCGTCATCCAACTTGCGCTTCTTCAACTTTATTGAAGCATAAGCTATTACACGACTATTCTGCATGAGAAACTATCCTAATCCTACCCTCGAAGTATCACAGAACATCGTGAATCCTCTAGAGCCTATTGGAATAAGAGTAACACTGGTATTGTTGCCAAACATGCCTTGGGCTTCTGGAATCTCGTCTTACATTCCTACATTCATTGAAATTTGGTGACTTTCTATGTTAACTTGGTGAGTAGTGGTTCTATTCTAGAGGAATCCTATACAAATAATGCTTGTAGTAACCTGTCAAGCCAAAAAAATAAAATCAATCTCTTTAGGAGAAATGGGTCTCGGCCATTTAGGAAGTGCTTCTATCTTCTCAGAATCTATCATCTTTTCATTCTTAGATATCGTGTGTCCTATGAACACCACCGAGTCTAGCTAAAGTTCACACTTCAAAAACTTGGTAAAAAGCTAATTTTTTCGGCAGCATCTATAACACATTTTTTTTTCCTAAGTAAATATTCGTGTTCTTTCTAGCTACAAGAATATACTAAATATCATAAATAAAGACCATGATACTTTTTTCCAGAAACAACTTGAACACCATATTCATTATATATATGAATGCGGCTAGAGGATTGGCCAATCCGAAAGGCATCACAAGTAACTCATAATGTTTGTACTAAGTTCTAGAGGCTTACATCGAAATATCTTCCTTTCTTATTCTAAGCTGATGATAACCAGACTAAAGATCAATCTTTTAAAAGTGGGAGGCTCCTTGTAACTAATCAAACAAGTCATCTATACGAGACAATGTATTGCATATTGTTATCTTTGTCAATTGTATGTAGTCGATTTATATTCTTACGGACCTATTTCCCCCCTCTTTCTCCCTCTCTGTTTTTCCCAACAATATTGGTTCTCCCCACGTTGAAACACTCGGTATGATAAAACTCTTATTCAATAGGTTTTGCAATTGTTCACTTAGCCCTCTCGACTCCGTTGGTTTCATATTATATAATTTGTATGTCAGGTGTTAGCTCAATACTGAAGTCTATTTCTCATATTGGAGGTAGTCCTAGTAAATCGTTAGGAATACATTAGAGAATCTCTCATTATGATATTTTTTTCTCTCAAACTAAGTTTTTTTTTCTTGTGCCCCTTACCATATCTATGAGATCCAAACAACCTTTCTTCTATAACTGTTAAGTCTTCAAAATATATAATTTGCTCGTCTCTAAAACCTATAATCCCTTTTTTGGACGAAACTAGCTTTTAAAGTTCACCAAACCTAATAGTCTTTCCATTGTAATTGAGGGTAGCATGGTAAGAAGATAATTAATCCATATTCGTCTGTACGTTAGAGTCAACTATATCAAGTACAACTTGGTTAGCTAGGGTTTTCATATCTTAACTTAAATCTTAACAGTTTTAAACACATGTCTAACTACTATAAATTTTTCACAGATGTGGCAACCTGAAAAGGATCGCTTAATATCTCAAAATGTTCTTGATTTTTAAATCTTCGACTCATATTAAAATCCATACTAAAAGATATTCTAATCTCGATCGTCTTATGTGAGCTCTTACACGCCTATCATGTCCATATTTTCAATCTTTCTGGTAAGTGCAACTGCTAATAGGTTTAAGTCTTCATATATGCAGTTATTACCTTGTTTAAAAAATTAACCAACCTTTCAACAAGCCTCTAAACTTAAGATGTTGCTTGCGTATCCAGCTGAGAAAGTTAGGTGTTATATGTAAGTATACCCATCATCTAAATCAATTTCTTAAATGATCTAGCAGGCAAGTTCACGTCACAAACTGACAAGAAGGAAGTGATTCATAAGCCCTTTAGTGAAATTATTCCTAAATTAGTTGTGTTGCTCTTGTTGGCATCCCTAAGAGTACAGTAGCATTTCATGTATTCGCCATGTTTTCTAGTCTAAAAGTTGCCTATTCCATAGACATCTTCATGAAATATCCTATAGTTCATAACGTGGTAAGTATTCTACTAAAACCTTTAAGGATCCTTTGAACTATCAGAAATAGTAAACTTTGTAGTTTCAGCTTTAGGAACTTTAGTTGTTGCCCATAATCTTCTAGGTGCATGAGGACTTTAGAGCCCCTATTCTGTTATATCTATTGTATCCATAAAGATCTCTTTTTTTTTTCTTTTTCATGGAGGTAAGTACCACTTTGTGATAGCACTCCTCTATCGCTGTAGTGGTGGACTAGTATAAATTTCCGAAATGGACTCTATTACGCATCTTACCGGAAATCACCTCATATGGCACAATGAACCTTTCACTGGTCTTGTATAGTACCTATGTAGCATTTTTATATGGTAATTGGTCCGAGCCATACACGAATAGGATAATGTCACGACCCCCGTTCACCCTCCATGAACATGTCGTGATGGCACCTAGTTCCTACAACTAGGTAAGCCTAACAGTGCGGAAATAACAATTCAATTAGAGGAATAATCAATTAAAACCGAACATATGGAAAATAACAACTGAATATAAGGCCGCCCGGCCTATACAACTCTAAAGATATGCGGAAGTTTACAGCTCAATCCCAAAACCCGAAAATTCACGGGAAACACAGGCTAATAGAATGTAGTAAACTGCTCTACACCAGAATGTCTAAACAACATGAAAGGGAAGAAAAGGAACTATCTGCTAAAGCCGGAATACAGTAGAGACTCCTGGTCTGCGAACGTAGCAGATATACCTCAAGTCTCAGCTAGGACTCTCCACCACGAGGATGATACGCCTGGAAGGAAGTACCTGGATCTGCACATGAAAAACATGCGCAGGAAGGGCATGACTACACCACAGCGGTACTCAGTAAGTGCCAAGCCTAACCTCGGTTAGGTAGTGACGAGGAAGGTCAGGGCCCTACTGAGATAACATAATAAATAATGAGATAACAGAAATAGTTTAAATAAAGTCTACAGCGAGAATCTAAACCAGGTAAATAAGGAAGAACAGTAATAGAAAGCAAAGGTAACAATACACGGAAAACTGCCCTCACAAGGAATAGTAGCCGGGGGATCTCTTGGTATCCCGAGAATCTCTTGGTATCCTAGTCATCAACACTGGGGATCTCCCGGTATCCCAAGGATCTCTTAGTATCCTCAATAAGTAAGTCGGGGATCTCTTAGTATCCCGAGGGTCTCTTGGTATCCTCAATAAGTAAACCGGGGATCTCTTGGTATCCCAATATATATATAGAAACACACGTGCCAGGGATCTCTTGGTATCCCGCACCCTCAGTCCAGAATATCTCAAGTACAGAGGGATCTCCCGGGAAGCCGTCCGGTAGTCCCAAATTAAACACACCACAACAACGATTCCTAAATCTCGGAACAATGCTAAAAATCAGGACACGAAGTAGTAAATTACAGCCTAACATGCTTCACAGAGTACAAATAGCACAGTTAAAGCAAATAAGCAGGTAAGCCAGCTAAACATGAGTCTCTAAGCTAGCACAGGTACAAACTTGCAGTTAAAATGAATAAGTAAACAAGAAAGCTCAATTTAAATACTTCAAGTAGAAACGGATTTACAACAATTAGCTCAAGTACGCGCTCGTCACCTCACGTACGGGGCATTCAAATATTCAAGATCATATCCTAAGGGAAAAAGGTCCCCCACACAAAGTTAGACAAGCCACTTACCTCGAACCGGCTCAATATCAACTAGAAATCACGTTCTTGCCACGAGTATCCGACTCCAAATGGCTCAAATCTATTCAATTCAATTACA